>NC_133122.1:4033974-4156462 GCF_033568475.1 Henckelia pumila
GCCCCAAGTTTTCTCTTGTAAATCCATTTGCATCCTATGGGAACAATTCCCTTAGGTGGATCTACTAAAGTCCATACTTGGTTCGAATACATGGAGTCCATTTCGGACTGCATAGCTTCAAGCCATTTAGATGATTCAGCATCAAATATTGCTTCTTTGAAGTTTCGTGGATCACATCCATCACTAGGCTCATCATGGCCTTGTTCATGAAGAAGCGTATATCTTGCAGGCAGTCTGATTATTCTTTCAGACCTTCTAGGTATGTGTGATTCAACTACTGGCTGTTGGAGATTGGGTTCAAATTCTACAGTCGTGGGTGTATCTCGAATTTCCTCGAGTTATATCATTTTGCCTTTTCTATCTAATAGAAACTCCTTCTCCAAGAAGGTGGCATTTCTAGAAACAAACACATTTTCTTCCTTTGGATGATAGAAATAATATCCAACAGAGTTCTTTGGATATCCCACGAAGTAGCACAAAATGGATCTACTATCTAATTTGTCTCCCACTGTCTGCTTCACGTAAGCAGGACATCCCCATATTCTCAGATAAGAATATTTGGGAACCTTTCCCATCCATATCTCATATGGTGTTTTATCCACTGCCTTCGTGGACATTATTCAACAACATTGCCGCAGTTTCAAGCGCAAAGCCCCAAAACGATCTAGGCAATTCAGTGAATCCCATCATAGATCGAACCATGTCCATCAAAGTTCGATTTCGACGTTCAGAAACACCATTCAATTCTGGAGTTCCTGGTGGAGTCCACTGTGAGAGAATCTCATTCTCTTTAAGATAGTCCAAAAATTCAGTACTCAAGTATTCTTCACCTCGATCTGATCGAAGTGTTTTAATACTTTTACCCAATTGTTTCTCTACTTCAGATCTGAATTATTTGAACTTTTCAAATGCTTCAGACTTGTATTTCATCAAATAAACATACCCATACCTCTAAAAATCATCAGTAAAGGTAATGAAGTAGGACTGCCCATATTTAGTGCTAACATTTAGCGGGCCACATACGTCTATGTGGATCAAATCCAAAAGACCATGTGCACGTTCTACATTCCCATTAAAGGGAGTCTTGTTCATTTTTCCCTTCAGACAAGATTCACAAGTAGGTAGAGAGTTTATATCTGACATGTCGAACATGCCCTCTCCCACTAGTTTGTGCATCCTTCTTTGAGAAATATGACCTAGTCTAGCGTGCCATATATGTGCTGGGTTTTGACTATCTTGTTTTATTTTATTTGTTGTTGTTACTGTTTGGACATTGTTCAATGAAATATCTTTTAATTTTAAGTTATAGAGATCGTTTTGTAATTCACCAGTTCTAATCAAACATTCATTCTTATATATATTGCAAACACCTTTTGCAAAAACACAAGAATAACCATCTCTATCAAGCATAGAAATAGAAATAATATTTTTAACCAAATCAGGAACATACAAAACATCTCTCAAAAGCAACCTAAAATCATTGTTTAATATTAAAATAATATCTCCTTTGGCCTTGGCAGCAACCCTTGCTCTATTTCCAAGTCTTAGAAAGGTCTCACCTTCTCTAAGTTTCTTGCTTCTTGTCATCACCTGCAAATCATTGCATAGATGAGAACCACATCCGGTATCCAATACCCAAGAATAAGAATTCATTGAGATATTAATTTCAATATAAAACATACCATGGCCAGAACGCTTCTGGGCAAGATATTCAGTGCAATTACGCCTCCAATGTCCAGGCTTGTTGCAGTGAAAACAGACTTGTTCTGATTTATTTGGCCTTTTGGGCCCTTGAGCAGGTTTCTTGTATGGCTTTTTATTAGGCTTGTTCTGAACTACAGGGGCAGAACGCTTCTTTCCCTTGTTTTGGGCTCCCTTTTTCGTCCCAGACGACGAGCCCAAAAGCAGAACAGGTTTTTTCTTTCTTGATTGTGGCCTCATAATTAACAAGCATATTGACCAACTCTTTAAGGGTGGCCTCTATCTTGTTCATATTAAAATTAACCACAAATCCGTCGAATGAGGAAGGTAAAGACAACAAGAGAATATCAATCGAGAGCTCATGAGGCATAACCACATTGAGTCCCACTAATTTTTCAACTAACCCAATCATCCTAACACCATGCTCATGGACCCAAGCCCCTTCTCGCAAGCGTGTAGTCATGAGTTCTTTCACAGTTGCGTGTCTTTCTGATTGAGTTTGAACACCGTATAACTCTTTCAGATGAAAGTGAATGTCAACAGCATTCGCAGCATCCTCGAACCGCCTTTGCAGTTCATTCGACATAGAAGCCAGGATGTAGCTCTTAGCTTGGAGATCATGGTCCCACCATTTCTCAAGCTTTGCTAACTAAGTCTCACTGATGTTAGGAGCTGCTTCCTTCGGTGGCTTCTTTTCAAGAACATATGCCATCCTCTCAGATTTTAGAACAATCTTTAGATTTCTTAGCCAGTCTTGATAATTAGGTCCGGTTAGCTTGTTTTGTTCAAGAATAACAGAAAGTGAATTGCGTGTCGACATCTTAAACATACTGAAATTGAAAACAGATAATCGTTACTAATTATTTTAAAATAATTATAAGATATAAAATATGGACTTTGATTTTATAAATTTCCTTCCACTATTTTGACATTTTCACCACCCTCTGATGAAAAACGGGAAATCGTATTTCCTTAGTGAGCACGTAGAGTCCAATCTAGACAACTATGATCCCGAATAATATCAGCCAATCATAATTTCTAAAAGATAGAGCCCAATTGCATCCCCATGCTACCTCTACGTGTTTCGTCTCACTCTTGATAAGGACCCAATAATATGACGTCGTTTATTTTCGAGTGTCAAGCCGACCCATCAATGTTGAATCATAGTAGACGGTCGCCATGAGTTCCCTCAATAATATGAGCCGAAGTCATGGGATTTCCACCCAATTCACATCACCTATGTCAGTGGAAGTCACAGCTTTTCGGCGTCCAGGTCTCCCCAATAATATGAGCCAGACACTGACCGCGGGTAGCGTTCAACATGCAACCACCGTTGATAGAAGACCAGAATAAATTAAACTCTTTTAATTTTTACTTTTATGGCTTGATATAAATTTTGAATCATATTCAAAATGAGGGATTTAAATTTTTAAATTGTCTCATCATTTTATTTAAAATCGCGTGCCATGATTTTGTATGTTTGCCGGATTCATGCAACTATATTATCGAATAATATACATATATGCATATTACTATATATCGCATATATCATAATATGACAATTAAATAAGGATTATCGATTGCCAATACTATTTGATCCATGCAAGTCAAGCATGGATCAAGGTCCAAATCCTAGGTAAATGCAGGGATGCAAATGCAACTTATTACATAAGCTTCCAATATTTTACATGTCGCATCTTGATCATCGGGTCCACAATCTTCCAATCTTGATCTCCCACTATTACAAATATTTACATTTGAATAGTCATGACACATAAGGGATACATATCAAGGGGTGGGAACGAGCCATAAACCAGGCTCACTTTAATTTTATCAAATAAAATTATACAAGTTGAGACATGAAAAATATCCTATCATACACCTAGCACATTGGTCATGACTTTTGTGACGATCCGAGTTCTAATCTCTCAATAAATATTAATCAACAATAATAGACAACAATCAATGTCTAAACAAAAGACAAAATTTTATTTTTTTTTAAATTAGATTGCCCTGCGCACGCGCGGGCATCACCCCTCGCGCGCGCGCCGGCCAATGAGACCGAGATCTCAAAAGCTGGCTCGCGCGCGCGCGAGTACTTGCTCGCCCGTGCGCCGGCCATTGCACCAGAAAAAAAACCAGCTGCTGTCAAAACTAGTTCCTCAAGTATTTCCATCCAAGATCATCTCAAACAAGGATTTATTCATGATCTAATCCATAGCAACATCTAACATGCATTCTAACATGTTATACAATGGATAGAATTAATCATAAGAAGCCTTACAATCATAATAATCAAGACTTTCCAAATATGCAAGAAACCTTGCTATATAACAAGATCAAAATACATCATGTTGTCTCAAAGGATTTAAACATCTATCAAATCCTAAATACAACAACAAAATAACAACTAGATCATCTACAAGTTGTGAAACAAGTAGCTATAACAAGATCATGTTTAAAGCTCAACTCTACATCATGACAGCTCACTCAACCATCTAACTCAGATCATCACTCTATATTTCTTCAACCCTTGTTCTTCAAGATTGCCTTTGTTCTGCTCCATTCCCTTCTATTGCCATGACACATACAACATAACAATAGCCGGATAACTCCGGTGAGAAATATATTTCCCAGTAAAAGCAACTAAACATGCATATAAACATATATCAAGATCATGATATAAAAGTAATACAATGCATGTTTTAAAAACAAGGTTCATCTCTTCATTCGTCGATTGGGATCCCGATAAGTGGATATCATAACTAATCCACCGACTCTCCCGCTCGAGGTGGGGTTACTTATCTTTCTTCTCTAGACTTTGAAGCAATCATATATGCAAATCAGACGCTAGGCTAAAACAACCACCCAGACAATACATATACGATTCCTCAAATCGTCTATTCGAACGTTTCCGTTCATTTCAAAATCAAGGAATAAGTCTTTAAGATGAATGCAACGTATATCATCATCAAGGCATTCATAACATCAAAAACTTATTCAACAACTCAAATGAAAACACATAAGAGCAATTAAGCAAACAAGTATGTGATTGAGGGGAACTCGATACAAACCATCTCGAGTTGTATTCCCAATCAAATAGTAGTCCACTTTTACCTTCGTATATTGTCTGTTCTGAATTCTTCAACCTCAAAACATGTACATTAATCTTCGTTCAATTCATTCCTTTCAGAATCGAGTTAAAATCATCAACACATCTTCAATCAATCATTGCAACTCTCAAGCGAACTTCCTCGGTTCACAATTCGACCTCTGGAGTTGATTGAGCTCGTAACACGTCTGACATGTAAAGATTATCATGTAACAAAATCAGTATACAATCTCAAGATCATTAGCTCAATTGTAGACTATCAGTATGGTTTCAAAACATAACCAATTATCGTAACGATTGACAATCGGGAATCGTTACGGTATCGAATTCATTTCTACTTTCAACTCCATTCTTATGGTTTTTCATATCCGTTCATTGTCATTCAACTCTTCAAACCAACAGATATTATCATAAACATAACAAGGAATCATCAGCCAATAGTTCAGCAACTTCAGAATCCAAAAACAATAGCAAATCATTTCAATTCAAGAGTTCGACGGCATATCGGTATTACTTCGGCGATTCCGAACATATCATTAACAATTCTCACATATATATCGGCTGTTGAAGCTTCAAAATTAACATATCAGCAGGTATATGGATTGAATCATAGTTGGAAATTCATAAGAACATGATATACAAATCAATCTTCAATCCAATCCTCAAGAACACAAGTTTAGAAGCTCAACAACAACACTTCCACACAAGTTTCTGATATCTGTCCATTTCTAATTCTCAAACCTTAATGAACAAAGAAGAAACTTACATCAAATCGAAGTACTCGTCGCAAGAATTCCAGAACATCTTTCGAAATCGAAATCGGACGAACGGATCAAAAGTTACGGCGATTTGAAACAATCGAATTCAAAGAAAAAAAATTGAGCTCTCGGCTCTCTGTTCAGACTTCTGACTTTCCTCTTCCTTCTTACACGTGAAGAGACTGAATAATCTGATTAAATTGGATAGCTATTTCATAATTTGCAATTTAGTCCCTGAAGTCTTCAGTAATTGCACTTCAGTCCTCGGCCTTCGTTTTAATTCAATTTCAATCCTAAATAATTTAAGAATATTAGAATTTAAATCAAAAATCTAAATATTCCCAAATTAAATATTCTCGGATTAAAATAAATTAAATTCGGATTAATTAAATAATCCTGACCTTTTGCATTCTAGTCCTTCAAATGTCAGTATGTGCAAATCAGTCCCTGATCAAGTTGTATCTTCAAAATTCATCTTCTTTAATTTCCGAAACATGGAATTAAATCTTCAATTCCATAAATATTCAAATCGAATATTTATTCTTTTAATTTAAGAATTCTCGGAATTTAATTCTCAAAATCCGCATATTCTCAAATTAAATATTTTCAGCTCGGAAATTAAATCTATCATTTTCATAACTTCTCAAATCAATATTAGCCCATAATATGGAATTTAATTCTCAAATCCCATAATTAATAATGAAATATTTTCGGGCCTTACAATTCCTCCCCTCTAAGAAATGATTTCGTCCTCGAATTCGTAATCAAGTCAAATATCAAGTCTGATAGACTGAATGATTATCTGAAGTTATTCTCACTTCAATCATCAGTTGTACTCAAATATTACAAAGAATTCTCTCTGAGTTGTTTCTATTCTAAATCAAGAATCTGTTGAATCTTCGACTTACCTCAGAATCTTTTCATTAGTCCCCTTGTTTGATTCAAGTACATAGAAGGAATCTATCAATACTTTTTTACTGTAGATACGTGAAACAATTCAGATTCATTGTATCAAGCTGAAAAGAATAAATCTTTCCCATCGTCAATTCCATCTGACATCTTATTCAATGAAGTTCAATATTCAACTTCATATTCTGAATCTGTAAATGAAATTCTACTTTTTTCTCTATTCTGAATTGAATGATGTTTCAAGAATAACTTTGTCGCTTAACTAATCTGTTTCAGCTTCCAAAGTTATATCTATAATTCAATTACTAATTCTGGTTCTTCTTTTTCGTTTTCATTTCATATAGATTCATCGTCAAATTCGTTGTGTATTTCGAATCAACTCCGATCGGATATCGACAAATCAGTTCTGATCTGATGTCATATACCTCGGTAATATCATTACAACACAAGAAATCAGAGTTCTTTTCATCATATTATCATATCATTATCTCAAAATTGGCTCAATAGCTATTACAGGAATTATAATCCTTAAGTGGCAACATATCAAATCAAATAATACCGACTCAGGTATTAAAGTTCTGAGAATATCCTCAATATTTGGAAAATCGACTCAGATAATCCATCAATCGAATTCAACTCTCAGAATATCAGTCAATCAATCGATGCCACATTCTGTCAAATAAATCTAAAGTCTTAATTCGGACAATAGATTTTAATCATTCCTGTATTTTCATCATATCTCTATCTTCTTCATGGATCTAAATGGATAGCTGTTCATCATATCTCATACAGAGTATTCTGCCAAATTCCGATTAGTCTATTCGGACTATCAATTAATCAGAGTATAATATGTTGTAGTCACAGATTTCAAAGTATTCAGAACTGTTGATAATCGGTATCATATCAGATAAAAAAATTCATTCTCACAAATTCAATTCATCTTCTCTGATTATTCTTCCTATTCAAGGATAATATATTGTACCTTTTCCTCAAAAAGTACTCAAAGTCTTCGGATCTTCTGTATTAAAATTAATAGTAAACCCAATGTTTCAATCTGAAACATTATTTCCTGGCTTACTGTTCATTTTGCAATGAATCTAATCACAATTCAATGATTTGATCATACAGACAGATCATCGTATACAGTAATGTTCATCAGTCTGTTCATAACTACCACCTGTTTACCTCATCTATACTGTTTCATCACGGTAGTTGTTGCAAAATATTCTTTCACAGTATAATCTTGTTTCAATGTTTGGAGTTTTCAGACTAACATTGAACTCATCTGATCAACGATTTTCAACTTCATCAGAAAATCTCTGTACGTTTAACTTCACAAACGTACTAATTCTTTTACTTCTATTTGCTTTATCAAAAGATAAAACAATTATCGAATGAATATTGAATTCATTGTGGTGCAATTCTTCAAATTCGGATATCTCTTTTCGGAAATATCAGGCACAATCAAATAATCCATCATAATGTAATTCATTCATTCGGATCTGACGCTTCAATTCATATCTCAATCTGGCATTATGTACTGAATTCTAAGCACTTCAGTTTACTTTCTGTGTTGCTTTCATCTTCTGAACAATTCTGCCTTACTTCCAATCAAAAAATCATTCAGATTGGTGTTATATTCATCTGAATATTCAAATCAGAATACACAGAAATCTGAAATCAATTCATCGGATGCCTATTTTATTCTTTATTTCTATCTCCAAATACCGACAATTCATATCATCTAGCCCAAAAATCAAGGATCATATTCAAATTCTTCTATCAGTTACGAGTCACAATCTTAAATACGCTGAAATATCATCAAATGATCAATAATTCTCAAAATCAAAAGAAATAAATCAAGATTGAGAAAATCCCTCAATCAAGGTCATCCAAAATCAAATCTTCTGGATAACAAACTCTGCAAAGTGAAAACAACTCACTTGCATCACATAACTCAGAACGAGTAAATCAACACAGGCTCTAAACGAAAGCAATGTGCCATGAGAGCCAATCAATATTAAATCATTCAAGAATTATATCTCCAGTTGATGTAATCGATTCAGCATAATCAAAGAAAAGACTCATCTGTAACTAATTGTCATATCATCATTTATCTTCTAAACCTCAAGATTAATATCCAATTCATAATCTTATCAAGTCGGTAATTCATAAATTCATCAATTCTTCAATTCAATATTGAATTCCAGTTCACAACTTAAACTAAAGTAAAAAATCTTACTGGAACATATCTGTAATCTCTATTCAATAGCGTACTTATCAATGCTAATTTAGATCTTGAACATATCTCGTGCATCGAATATACTGATTTCGGAATATTTCTGTAATCAAACATCATATATCAAACCGAAATCACAGAATCTTAATTCGAGATTCGATATCATATCATCATATTCATATATACACTATGTTCTTGTTGATCTAATTTTATCGCTTCTGATCATCATACTGATTGGTTAAATCACAAAATCCAATGATTCAATAATCTGCAACTATCACTAATCAGTACTTAGGTAAATTCTCACATGAACAATATCATGTTCAGTTTCAGTTCATCGAAGCAATAGTTCTATTCTTCAGTTCAATTCACAAAATCTCTTTTTTGATACAGAGGTAATCATATAATAAGCTTTCAGCTATTATGTATCTATTGCACCAATAATAACCAGGTCAAAACAAAATAAATCTGTTACCTGAAATTTCATTCTCAGGTGCAATTTTATTCTGATCCTCTGTATACATCTGCTAATTGTTCTTCATTCGAATTTTCTTAGAATCTATGTTTCTTCTAACAGATTCTAACACACCTATCAAAATTTTCTTTACACTGTTTGTTCAGATATCTTCCTCCACAATGTGTGTAATAATTTCTAATATACTCTGCATTCAGAATCAGACTAATCCATCTTGATTCGCTAGAGTTAGAGATTTATTTTCATATCATGCACTTCATATATGTTCTGGAATAAAACTTGTAGATAAAGTTGTGAGTATCTCACATACTCTTTCATGTCTACAATTTCATTTTTCTAACTCATCATTCAACTTCAATTCTCCTAGACAAGGCTATGTCTTTAAACAAAATGTTTCAGTCGTCAACATTTATCAGACATAATCTGCGGATTCAAGCCATTAAATAATTCACTCAATCTTGAGCTTTTCATTATGTACAATTCAAAGAATTGTAATAGACTTGAAAATTCTAATAAGGCATTCCTCAAATTCAAAATATTCGGCTTCAAGATGGTATATTTTTCTTTCTCATCATTTCTATCTGTTGTGGCAAAGAACTATAAACAAAATACTGTTCTAAGCACTTACCAACAATCAACATACCTCTGCCTTCTTATCATTTCTTTATCAAAATCCACCAGCTGGTTGCTAGGTTTCGAAGTTGGTATTCAATCAATCTGATCCGATATTCATCTGAATATTTCCGGTATTTGAACAACTAATCAAGTTCTTCAAGCCAACTGTTACCTACAACATCATCTATTCATTTGCTGATATTCTGTTCTGTTCAATCAGAGATACTTCATTCAGCTGAGTAATACCGTTCTGTTCTGTTCAATCTGACCATACAATTCTGTTCAGTCTGGCCATACTAGTCTGTCAGTCTGGGGTGCTTACGCCACCCAAAGAACACTGTTCTATTCAATTATGGGTGCTTACATCACCCGGTAAAAATCATATAACAAAACGGTAAAAATTTCAAAAACTTACAAATCAGTAAATTAGACAATTGAATTTCAAAGATAGATCATGCTCACATGAAATTTATCAAATCATCGAATCATAAAATCAAGTAATGCATAATCATGCTATACTGTAAATGCATGTGACTCAATCTACCCCGCTCAGCTTCTATCTCAGTCCAAGAACTTACGCTCTGATACCACCTGTTGTGACGATCCGAGTTCTAATCTCTCAATAAATATTAATCAACAATAATAGACAACAATCAATGTCTAAACAAAAGACAAATTTTATTTTTTTTTTAAATTAGATTGCCCTGCGCACGCGCGGGCATCACCCCTCGCGCGCGCGCCAGCCAATGAGACCGAGATCTCAAAAGCTGGCTCGCGCGCGCGAGTACTTGCTCGCCCGTGCGCCGGCCATTGCACCAGAAAAAAAACCAGCTGCTGTCAAAACTAGTTCCTCAAGTATTTCCATCCAAGATCATCTCAAAAAAGGATTTATTCATGATCTAATCCATAGCAACATCTAACATGCATTCTAACATGTTATACAATGGATAGAATTAATCATAAGAAGCCTTACAATCATAATAATCAAGACTTTCCAAATATGCAAGAAACCTTGCTATATAACAAGATCAAAATACATCATGTTGTCTCAAAGGATTTAAACATCTATCAAATCCTAAATACAACAACAAAATAACAACTAGATCATCTACAAGTTGTGAAACAAGTAGCTATAACAAGATCATGTTTAAAGCTCAACTCTACATCATGACAGCTCACTCAACCATCTAACTCAGATCATCACGCTATATTTCTTCAACCTTGTTCTTCAAGATTGCCTTTGTTCTGCTCCATTCCCTTCTATTGCCATGACACATACAACATAACAATAGCCGGATAACTCCGGTGAGAAATATATTTCCCAGTAAAAGCAACTAAACATGCATATAAACATATATCAAGATCATGATATAAAAGTAATACAATGCATGTTTTAAAAACAAGGTTCATCTCTTCATTCGTCGATTGGGATCCCGAGAAGTAGATATCATAACTAATCCACCGACTCTCCCGCTCGAGGTGGGGTTACTTATCTTTCTTCTCTAGACTTTGAAGCAATCATATATGAAAATCAGACGCTAGGCTAAAACAACCACCCAGGCCATACATATACGATTCCTCAAATCGTCTATTCGAACGTTTCCGTTCATTTCAAAATCAAGGAATAAGTCTTCAAGATGAATGCAACGTATATCATCATCAAGGCATTCATAACATCAAAAACTTATTCAACAACTCAAATGAAAATACATAAGAGCAATTAAGCAAACAAGTATGTGATTTAGGGGAACTCGATACAAACCATCTCGAGTTGTATTCCCAATCAAATAGTAGTTCACTTTTACCTTCGTATATTGTCTGTTCTGAATTCTTCAACCTCAAAACATGTACATTAATCTTCGTTCAATTCATTCCTTTCAGAATCGAGTTAAAATCATCAACACATCTTCAATCAATCATTGCAACTCTCAAGCGAACTTCCTCGGTTCACAATTCGACCTCTGGAGTTGATTGAGCTCGTAACACGTCTGACATGTAAAGATTATCATGTAAAAAAATCAGTATACAATCTCAAGATCATTAGCTCAATCGTAGACTATCAGTATGGTTTCAAAACATAACCAATTATCGTAACGATTGACAATCGGGAATCATTACGGTATCGAATTCATTTCTACTTTCAACTCCATTCTTACGGTTTTTCATATCCGTTCATTGTCATTCAACTCTTCAAACCAACAGCTATTATCATAAACATAACAAGGAATCATCAGCCAATAGTTCAGCAACTTCAGAATCCAAAAACAATAGCAAATCATTTCAATTCAAGAGTTCGACGGCATATCGGTATTACTTCGGCGATTCCAAACATATCATTAACAATTCTCACCTATATATCGGCTGTTGAAGCTTCAAAATTAACATATCAGCAGGTATATGGATTGAATCATAGTTGGAAATTCATAAGAACATGATATACAAATCAATCTTCAATCCAATCCTCAAGAACACAAGTTTAGAAGCTCAACAACAATACTTCCACACAAGTTTCTGATATCTGTCCATTTCGAATTCTCAAATCTTAATGAACAAAGAAGAAACTTACATCAAATCGAAGTACTCATCGCAAGGATTCCAGAACATCTTTCGGAATCGAAATCGGACGAACGGATCAAAAGTTACGGCGATTTGAAACACAATCGAATTCAAAGAAAAAAAATTGAGCTCTCGGCTCTCTGTTCAGACTTCTGACTTTCCTCTTCCTTCTTACACGTGAATAGACTGAATAATCTGATTAAATTGGATAGCTATTGCATAATTTGCAATTTAGTCCCTGAAATCTTCAGTAATTGCACTTCAGTCCTCGGCCTTCGTTTTAATTCAATTTCAATCCTAAATAATTTAAGAATATTAGAATTTAAATCAAAACTCTAAATATTCCCAAATTAAATATTCTCGGATTAAAATAAATTAAATTCGGATTAATTAAATAATCCTAGCCTTTTGCATTCTAGTCCTTCAAATGTCAGTATGTGCAAATCAGTCCCTGATCAAGTTGTATCTTCAAAATTCATCTTCTTTAATTTCCGAAACATGGAATTAAATCTTCAATTCCATAAATATTCAAATCGAATATTTATTCTTTTAATTTATGAATTCTCGAAATTTAATTCTCAAAATCCGCATATTCTCAAATTAAATATTTTCAGCTCGGAAATTAAATCTATCATTTTCATAACTTCACAAATCAATATTAGCCCATAATATGGAATTTAATTCTCAAATCCCATAATTAATAATGTAATATTTTCGGGCCTTACAACTTTCAATCATCCTTCATGCATATAATATCACATATTATATAATTCATCAATTTCATGTATCTTGTAATTTTATCACTAACCGCCACAATTATTAAATGAATTAACAAATTAAATAAACTCCTTTATTTAATTTCTAATTAATTCAATAATAATTGATTTTCTTGTAAAACTCATTTTACTATAAATAATTAAAATCACATT
This sequence comes from Henckelia pumila, assembly GCF_033568475.1. Taxonomy (NCBI): domain Eukaryota; kingdom Viridiplantae; phylum Streptophyta; class Magnoliopsida; order Lamiales; family Gesneriaceae; genus Henckelia; species Henckelia pumila. Next base: position 4,047,269 of record NC_133122.1, read on the forward strand.
CTAATTATTTATTTCATAAAAAAATATTTTATAAAATCGCATCGGATCCGAAACTCTTTTCGAAAAATATGTATATGTGTAAGGCTGCTCGAAATATTTTCAAACTTACCCCTACACCTACTGACCGAACACTGCCCGAATTAAATTCGGACAGTCAGTGCTGTTTCGGCAATCATGCTTTGCATTTAATGCAAAGCATGATTACTATTATTATATTATATATATATATATATATATATCTATATATGTTATATATACATATCGTAATGCATATATATACACATATCTATATATAATAATATATATAATAACAATAATGCATATATATTTATATATATCTATATATATATATATGTTGAAAAATATATTATTTTATTATTGTTGAATATTGAATATTGAATATTGAGTTGTAAAATGTGGAAAATTAGTGTGTGATGATGTAGATGATGATTTTTTAATTTTTGGACTAATCTCAAATGTGGATCTATAAATAGGTCTTCATTTGTGATGAAAAATACAATTGAAGTTAAGAGAAAAATATTATAAAGTGTAGAGTTTGATATATTTTGAGTTTTGGAATATTTACTTTTTACCGTAAATTTTTACTTTTTCACAACACGTTATCAGCACGATCGCTCGAAGGTTCTCTATATTTTCCGACGATCCAAAATACAAGAAGAAGTAAAAAATATTCAACAAGTAAGAATAATTATTTTATTGTTTATTGTGTATATATTTAATATATATTATCATGTTATGAAAAAAAATTAGTTTTTAAAAACTTGTTATAAATCCTGGGAGGATGTTAAGACGACATCCCACACTCCCGGTAAGGGATACGACAAGTATAAAAGCCTCTAAGGTTTTTAAACAATAACGTGATATGATATATGTTATATACTAACTATATCAATATATAATTTCATGTTATTATATAAGAGGTTGTCTAGGACACTGACCTTATAATAACGTGATATGATATATATTTTATTGCGTATATTTAATTATGATTATCATTATACGCATCACATGATTATCACGAATTTTTATTCAACACATAATCATTTTTTTCTTACCCTCAACGGTCACAAACGGTCATAAACGGCTAGTTTTTTGCCTATAAATATGTTCACTCAAACTCATTTTCAATCACACCAAAATTCATTCTTCATCTCAAAACATTCTCCTCGGTTTTTTTCGAAAAAGAAGATGGAGTTTTTGGCTTTTCTAAGGATATTTTTCATAACGACTATGATCATCATGTTCACGAGTTTTGTACTCACCAGCGATTTTCCACCACCTATTTTTTCTCTATTTGTATACGTACTTGTACTCATCGTTTATCCATTATTTTGTATTGTCATATTAATGGAAATTAACTAATAAAATGCATTGTTATTTTTCTAGTCACCATGTCAAATTTGGCAAAGATTGAATTCGTTGCGCTCGATATCACTGGAAAGAATTATATTCCATGGACTCTCGATGTAGAAATGCATCTTGAGTCATTGGGTCTAAGTGATACAATCAAAGAAATTAATATATCAACCTCACAAGATAAAGCAAAGACAATGATTTTCTTACGCCGACATCTTGATGAAGGGTTGAAATGTGAGTATCTCACAGAAAAAGACCCAATGATTTTATGGAAAGGGTTGAAAGAAAGATTTGAGCATATAAGGGAAGTGATACTTCCGACCGCCCGTGATGAATGGAATTCGTTGAGAATCCAAGACTTTAAAAAAGTCAGTGAATATAATTATGCAATGTATCGAATAGTCTCACAATTAAAATTTTGTGGACTTGAAGTCACAGAGATGGAAATGCTTGAGAAAACATTTTCCACTTTTCACGCATCAAATATAACTCTACAGCAACAATATAGAGTACGTGGTTTTACGAGATATTTCGAACTCATTGCATGTCTTCTTGTGGTGGAAAAGAACAACGAATTGTTAATAAAAAATCATCAATCCCGACCCACTGGATCAACGGCATTTCCTGAAGCAAATGTCGTAATGAAAAATGAAAATCAAAATCAAAGGCATAGACCAGATTTTGGTCGTGGACGAGGTCGAGGACGTGGGCGTGGACGTGGACGTGGACGTAAAAATGATCGCGGTCGTGGTCGCGGTTGTGGATATGAAAATAATAGAGATAGTTACTTCAATAACTCATCTCAAAAGAACGTCGCGAACCACCCACCAAAAATGCAGCATGAAAACCCGAGTGAAAATGAAAATCATTCAAAAAGATCTGAGAGTGTTTGTTATAGATGTGGCACTCCAGGACATTGGTCACATATTTGTCGAACCCCTGAGCATCTATGTAAGCTTTATAAAGAATCGACAAAAGGGAAAGGAAAAGAGACCAATTTTGTTGAAAATAGTGACCATTTAATTGGCTCAACTAGTTTCAATGCTGCAGATTTTTTGAATGATTTCGAAGACATTGATTAAAAGATTGGTGGGACTATATTGTAACAAATTTGTATTTTTAATGCATTCTTGTATTATAAAGCATGTTATATTTTGCATTTGTATTGTACTTAATTTTTCTTTATTGTATTTTTGTGAAGTTTAATATGGAAAATGCTATGAGCAAACATGGAAATAATATCATGGAAATTTGCATACCAGATAGTGGTACAACACACACTATTCTGCGAGATGAAAGATATTTCTTGGAAATAAAACCAACAAAAACAATGGTGAATACCATATCAGGTCCTGTAGACTTGATTGAAGGTTGTGGAAAAGCACATTTTTTGTTACCTAATGGTACAAAATTTCTGATAAATGATGCTTTATATTCACCACAATCGAAAAGAAATTTGTTGAGTTTTAATGACATATACTCTCATGGGTATGATACTGAGACGATAACTTATGGAAATCAGAAATATATGTGTCTTACCACATATAAATCAGGAAAGAAATATGTGGTTGAAAAATTATCAATGCTCCCTACTGGATTGCATTATACACATATAAGGCCAATCGAATCAAATATGGTGGTTAATAGTTCTTCAATATTAACAAATTGGCATGATCGATTGGGACATCCTGGTTCAATAATGATGCGAAGAATTATTGAAAATACGCATGGTCATCCATTGAAAGACCAGAAGATCTTTCAGAATAATAAGTTTCAATGTAAAGCATGTTCTCTTGGAAAACTTATTATAAGACCATCGCCAGCTAAAATCCAAACTGAATCACCCATTTTTCTTGAACGTATTCAGGGTGATATTTGTGGGCCAATTCATCCACCATGTGGACCATTTCGATACTTTATGGTATTGATCGATGCTTCTAGCAGATGGTCACATGTATGCTTATTGTCAACTCGGAATGTGGCATTTTCAAGATTAATGGCTCAAATAATAAAATTGCGGAATCAATTTCCCGATTATACAATAAAGAAAATAAGACTTGATAATGCTGGAGAATTTACATCTCAGACTTTCAATGATTATTGTATGTCAATGAGAATCACTGTTGAACATCCTGTAGCTCATGTTCATACGCAAAATGGATTAGCTGAATCATTGATTAAACGTCTACAACTGATTGCTAGACCAATGATTATGAAAACAAAACTCCCTATTTCTATATGGGGACATGCAATTTTACATGCTGCGGCATTAATTCACATCAGACCAAGTGCATATCATAAATTCTCCCCATTGCAACTTGCATTTGGTAAAGAACCAAATATCTCTCATCTGAGAATTTTTGGATGTATGGTGTATGTGCCTATTGAACCACCTCAACGATCAAAAATGGGTCCTCAGAGAAAAATCGGTATTTATATCGGTTATGATAGTCCATCAATCATTCGATATCTTGAGCCTCAGACAGGAGATGTGTTTACAGCACGCTTTGCTGATTGTCATTTTAATGAAGAAATCTTCCCAGTGTTAGGGGGAGAAAAGAAACACATCGAAAAAGAAATCACATGGTATGTACCATCATTGTTACATTTGGATCCACGGACCAAACAATGTGAGAAAGAAGTACAGCAAATTGTGCACATGCAAAGAATTGCAAATCAAATGCCAGATGCATTTGCAGACACGAAAGGGGTAACAAAATCATATATACATGCTGTAAATGCCCCTGCTCGAATTGAAATTCCAAAGAAACAAATTGAAGACACTCATGATGTCATAAAACGCTTGAAGCGTGGAAGACCAGTCGGTTCCAAGGATAAAAATCCTCGGAAAAGAAAAGGCATAGAGAAACACGACGATCATAAAATAGAAAATGGTGTTCCAGAAGAATCACCTGATGATGAAAATATTCTGTCAGAACCACAAACTGACGAAAATCGTGAAATCTCTATCAATTATATTAATACTGAAAAAATATGGAACCGAAAAGACATAGAAGATATTGATGAGATATTTTCTTATAATGTGGCTTGTGACATCGTAAATGAAAATGAGGATCATGAACCAAAATCTTTTGGTGAATGTAAAACTCGTCATGATTGGGTCAAATGGAAAGATGCCATCCAGGTTGAATTGGATTCGCTGAATAAACGTAATGTTTTTGGACCTATAGTCCTCACACCTGAAGGTGTAAAACCTGTTGGATACAAATGGGTTTTTATTCGAAAGCGAAATGAGAAAAATGAAATAGTCAGATATAAAGCTAGACTTGTTGCACAAGGTTTTTCTCAAAGGCCTGGAATTGATTATGAAGAAACGTATTCTCCTGTTATGGATGCAATTACGTTTCGATATTTGATTAGTTTGGCAGTTTCTGAAAATTTGGAAATGTGTCTTATGGATGTTGTTACAGCTTACTTATACGGATCACTTGATAGTGATATATACATGAAAATCCCTGAAGGATTTAAGATGCCTGAAGCACAAAGTTCAAAACCCAGAGAATTTTATTCTGTAAAATTGCAAAGATCATTATATGGGTTGAAGCAATCAGGCCGAATGTGGTATAATCGGCTAAGTGATCACTTGATGAAAAAGGGATATGTAAATGATCCAATATGCCCTTGTGTTTTCATCAAGAAAACAACATCCGGATGTGTAATTATTGCTGTATATGTTGATGATTTAAACATCATTGGAACGAATAAAGAAATTCAAGAAGTTATGATGTACTTGAAGGAAGAATTCGAAATGAAGGATCTTGGAAAAACCAAGTATTGTCTGGGTTTGCAAATCGAACAAAAAGAATGTGGAATTTTTGTTCACCAGACAAATTATACAGAAAAGATCCTTAAACGTTTTAATATGGATAAATCAAATCCATTAAGTACTCCAATGGTCATAAGATCATTAAACATAGAAAAGGATCCATTCCGTCCATGTGGAGATGATGAAGTTATTCTTGGTCCAGAAGTACCATATCTAAGTGCCATTGGTGCCCTTATGTATCTTGAAAATTGCACTAGACCTGATATATCTTTTGCTGTAAATTTATTGGCAAGATTCAGTTCATATGCAACAAAGAGGCACTGGAACGGAATTAAACATATATTTCGTTATCTACGAGGAACAACAGATTTGGGACTTTTGTACACAAAAGACACCAATCAAAGTATCATTGGTTATGCTGATGCTGGATATTTATCTGATCCACATAAGGCACGTTCTCAAACCGGATATGTATTTACTCGTGGAGGCACCGCAATTTCTTGGCGTTCACAGAAACAAACACTCATAACAACTTCATCAAATCATGCTGAGATTATTGCGCTACATGAAGCAAGCCGTGAATGTGTTTGGCTAAAATCAAAGACACAACATATCCAAACTTCTTGTGGATTATCAGTAGACAAGAAGCCTGTGACGTTGTATGAAGATAATGCTGCATGTATTGCTCAAATGAAAGAAGGATACATCAAAAGTGACAGAACAAAACATATACCCCCAAAGTTCTTTGCCTACACTCAAGAGCTTGAGAAGAATAAAGATATTGATATATGTTATATTCAATCAAGTGAGAACTCATCAGATATCTTCACAAAGGCACTTCCCACGACGATATTCAGAAAGCATATATACAACATTGGGATGCGCAATCTACGGAATATGTGAAGAATCACTCATGTTCACATGAGGGGGAGTTTACGTGGCTGCACTCTTTTTCCCTTACTATGGTTTTTATTCCACTGGGTTTTTCCTAGTAAGGTTTTTAACGAGGCAGTATAAAACACGTAATGAAGACAGCCATCATATCACGATCATCATCACAAGGGGGAGTGTTGAAAAATATATTATTTTATTATTGTTGAATATTGAATGTTGAATATTGAGTTGTAAAATGTGGAAAATTAGTGTGTGATGATGTAGATGATGATGTTTTAATTTTTGGACTAATCTCAAATGTGGATCTATAAATAGGTCTTCATTTGTGATGAAAAATACAATTGAATTTAAGAGAAAAATATTATAAAGTGTAGAGTTTGATATATTTTGAGTTTTGGAATATTTACTTTTTACCGTAAATTTTTACTTTTTCACAACAATATATATATATATCTTAATAAATATATACATATATCTATACATATATATGATAATAATAATATATATCCTTATATATATTATTATAATATATATCTATATACGTATATATATATATATACCGTAATATATATATACATACATATATCTATATATTTTATAATATATATATCTATATATGTACATATATATATATATCGTAATATATATATACATACATATATCTATATACGTATTTTAAATTCTATAAAAATAAATTTTATGGTGTAGCGATATTGAAATATTTTCTTATGCGGTTAGAAATTAAAAATACTCAACATGAAATAAACCATACGATATAGAGAACCTGGCTCTGATACCACTGTTGGATCTCGGATCTCTATCGTGCCCAAAACGCAGCGGAAGTTTAAATTTAATTTTGACGTTCAAAATTTTTTCGGACACTCGTATGGTTTAAATAAATGTACATAGGGAGTTAAGAGATTTATACCTATCAATCTTAAAAGATTGACGATGGCTCCAACTATTTCGAAAATAGCTCTTGTTGTAAATCCCTACGAACAATCAACTGGATTTTTCCTCCTTTTTCAAATCAGGTCAACGACCGGATTTCCTGTTCCTCTTCTAATTCACACTTAAAAGAAAAAGAAATTTAACTAAGAGAAAAAAAAAGGAAGACGACTGGAGAAGAGAGCTTGCAGAGAGCTTCGAGCAGAGAGAACAAAAACTTTTCTGTGCATCTTATGCACTGCTTCTCTCCATTTTCAATCCCTTCAATAAATTGATTGAAGGGAATAAATGAGTTGTCGGCAATAATAGCCGACAACTCATTTAAACTTTTTTTTTTAATATTATAATAATATAATATATATATATAAATATATTATTATAAACATAAGGTCCCACAATCATAAATATATATATATATATATATTGAGTGAGTCCTTAAATCCGAGTCCAACTCGAAAAAATTAATTAAACCCTTTTAATTAATTTTGCTCTCAAAATTTCTATAAGCTTTTATAAACCATTTATAAAGCTTATCTATCGATCCAATCAAATTTGTTCATCATAAATTCAACTCTTTGAATTTATTATCTCAACGGGAACAGGAAAACCAGTACTTGTGTAACCCTCAATGGGTTAGGGATACAGCTAGCTGTGGGTCCAGGCTTACCCTTATTAGCCTCATTCTATGCATCAACTCCTTGATCATAAAATGTCAGAACTCATTTCTGATTTAACCCAACGAATCATGGTAAGAGCATTAAGTAGCACCGCCCCATGATTCTCTAGGTATCACTGATAGTGCCTGCAAGAACCAGTCGATTATGGTTAACGTACAGTACAGTCCCTTCATCTCATATATCCCGATCGAAACAGCAGCCATTGGTTCATCGAGGGTTGCACGTGAATTTTGATAACGATGTGATGTCTTTGAGAATACATAGTGGCATCGCATGTATAACTTGGTAAACATTTTACTCTACTACACATCTTATACTCTGGCCAGAGATTCCATGCACTATTATCTCATTTTATCACATAGGATATCCACACTCGTAGGTGAGCGGTGAATCCCCGACTACAATGCACTGGCTCCTACATGTGTCGCAACTATACCCAACCTCGCCACCTGATGACCCTCATGGAGTCGGTAAACGAGTTAAAGTAAAGTCCTAGCATGTAGAGCCTCAGTGTTGTCCCGGGTCGTAAGGACTAATGGTGTACAACCATAACCACGGACTTATCCACTCGATGAATGATAACCACTTGGGAAGTCCGAGGGAGGGTAGTTCAGTGAACTCATCATATGAGCACCAATCTGTATGATTGAACATCTCTATGTCCATACCAATGAAACGTGGTACACATCATCACAGATTCTAGTCTCGAGCTCGAGCGATCCTTATCCTTATTTTGGACGGCTCAATCGACTAGGAACTTGATTTAGAATATACAATAATTAATAATATGTGTTTCATGATTGCCATCACATGTACAACCTCATATCTTGCTATAGTATATTCAAGGTCTTTATCTATGCAACTTGCATGGGTATACAGATAAAGAAAATGTCAGATAAAAGATTAATTATATTAAAATAAATATTGTTATTACACTTGAGTCAATAAAATCCCTGACCAACATTTGGCTTGCAGGGCATCTACTCTAACATATATATATATATATATATATATATATATATATATATATATATATTTATAAAACACTTGTGATATGAAACCATATAGGTACGTAAACACAACATATTTTAGGCCATCAGCTTGCATTTGTTTTGCAAAGTCGAACAAACTGAAATAATCCGAAGTTTTACCCGCTTTGTGAAAATCTATTTTCCAATCGCGAGAATAATGTTGAATGAAAAGGTGCAACTTTTTCCACCAAATCAATGCAAGAAATATAAATGACGCTCGAACATAACCAAACATTGATAAATTTATAAAATATTCACCAAACCATATAAAGAGACTTAAAACTTGTGATGAAAAAAATGTGATGTTCATGTTGGTTCTTTCCGAGAACTTTTAAGTAGACCACAAACAACCACGAAAAATCAAATTGGATTGCCCAGAAACTTCATGAACTTGCATGAGATTTGAACATGATACATAAGCATATTACCCCTTTTTCTATTGCTACGGCATGAAAGTTTTACATTTAAACATATAGTTGAAAATAACAGATGCAAAGAAAAAAAAATTGTGACGTAAATATTTAGTGCTTAAATCAGGAATAACAAACTAATACCTTCAAGCAATTTTATTACGTGAGAATAAAATGAAAATAAAGCCTCCAACTTACCTGTACCTCCAACCGTCCCGCAGTTTCATTACTTATCATGATATCAAACTAATACCTCCAAAAGTTTGATTACATGAGAATTAAAATGGAAATAAAGCCTCCAACTTACCTGTACGGAAATACTTTCAATCCTCCAATAGCTTGATTACAACATTTTGATTAAAAACTAATACCTCTAACAATTGATTACTCATTGATTAATTGGAGATACTTAATATTCTCCACAATTTTGAAGCTCAATAAAACAAAAGGTCTACTTATTTTGGTTTTTAATGCAATAACAGCTCAGTTTGTAGTTTCATTGAAATATTGAACACGTCGATATATTACATCGCACTGAGTGAATAGAAAGTATAATAACTTTGCATACACTAAAGGAAGTATTTACTATCCCATACATTCAGGTTAAGGTAGCAAGGGAAATCATAAGAAGAGATGGAGTGCATAATGTACATATTTGCAGAAGGGGAAAAAAGTGCAATCAATTATGTTACGTCTTAAATGCATACAAATCTCGTATTGTGAGATTAATATTTTTAATGCATTAACAAGTCTCAAAAATTATGTTTTGATGATTACAAAACTAGGTTAAGTGTTACCAATTATTTAAATTGAGAAAATGCAAATATTAATTTTTCGTGTTAGAAAATACCGAAGAATCGAAGATCAAAATTGATGGATTAAAATTGAAGAACAAATCAAGAGTAACAATTTTCGAATTACACAGTTATGATGGTCCGAAGCCCTGTTCGGATGGTCTGAAGTATTTCAAAACTATTTTATTGTTCGGAACCAGTTCGGATGCTACGAAGAAGCAGTTCGGGCGATCTGAAGACCCGATCGGACGTTCCGATATCTTTACGGTGATTGACAAGATTTGTCCGGAGACTTTGCTCGACAAAGGATTTAATGCAGCCGATCGGACGGTCTGATCTTAAGTTTGGATGATCCGAAAAGTGCCACAACCGCAAAAATTTGAATTTGAATCAGTACAGTTCAGAAGCTCCGGAGACAGGATCGAATGATCTGATATCACCCATTTCAGCACTATAAATAGAGGCATTCCGAGACCAAATGAAGACACAACTCAAACATTCATCCTCTCATCCTCTAAAGCACCATTTGAGCGATTATTCAAGCATTCTAAGCCTATTTCAAATTCCCTCAATATATATTTGTGTATCGAGTTGTATAATTGCTTGAAAAATTGTAGTTGTGTATACTCGAGTGTGAAGCCGAATTTATAGGGTTTTTGTGGCTATCCTTGGAGACCTTAAGACCAAGTGTGTTGAGTTGTTGTAAGGCTATCCTTGGAGCCCTCGAGGCCAAGAGACGCGGTGATCGTATTGTCTTTGTATCGGTTACTTTGAGCCATCAAAGCCAATATGAAGTGCTAGTGATACCTTGGTTATTCGACCTTAACCAAGAAGGAGAAACGTAGATGATTTATCATCAGACTTCCATAAACATATCCTCTCATATTTATCGCTTTATTTACTTTCTGTCATTTACTTACCGCATTTATTTTAATTGCCCTAAGTCTTCCGCTTGCGTTTTTACAAAATCATTTTAAATTGTTAAATTTGCCAATAGAACCTAATTCGCCCCCCATTAGGTTCTAAAAAGTTGTATCAGAGCCCACTTTTTTTTTTAATTTTTCAAAAGGCTCTATGGAAAATCTAGCGAGTGATTATGCTCAAGGGCAATTTACCAATCGTCCTCCTCTTTTCAACGGCATAAATTACGTGTGAGGCCTTGATTTTAATCATCTAATCAAGAATTAATTCTGTCGATAATCATTCAAGAGTCAAGTTGGAAACCCAAATTAAAAAAAAAATTAATTGATGTTGAACAGTGCTCGCTCGATCGGTAAAATCTAACCGATCAAGCGGCCGAAAATAATCAAAGTTCTTCCAAGAATTTTTAAGGCCCCCGCTCGATCGGTAATATCTTACCGATCGAGCGGACACAAAAATGCCCATTTTCTGATTCTGCACAGGTATGCTCTGAACCAAAAAATCAGAGTTTCTCTCATACAAATTCAACTCCAAAGTACAAAAATTCAAAAGCATAACTCACTCCAACGACATGCATAATTCAATACAAATGTAGTTATAGAGTTATACAATATTTGAACTAATAGAACATGCTCAATCTCTAAGTTCTCAATACAATACAAATACATGTTCGAATACAAGAGTTCAACTTCTAACAACAACGAGTCCTCACTTCTATCATCTCAACACTTAGCCATGCGATCTCTGACTTGGCCCTGCCCCACCTGTTGCCAAGCACACACACAAAGATAAGACAACAGCCGGATAAATCGGTGAGAATAACTCCCAGTATAAGAGACAAACATGCTATATCAAATAACCATCTCAAGTAATGATATAAACAACTTTCACATAATCAAATGAAAGTGCAATGAATGCATTACTTCAAATCTCTAGATTATCAAGCTCAGATAATCAAAATTCATCTCGTCTCTTCTTTTCTTTGGTTGGGATCCCGAGGATAAAATATCACAACGATCACATCGAACTCCCATTTCGATGCGGATTATGTATATTTCAATTGTAGTATCCCGTACCCGAAATTGGTAATTAAGATATTAATTATGTTAATTAAACAAATTTGGTATAGGACGGATCGGAAGCTCCGATCAGTGATATTTTGACACGTGGCGGATAATGCAGATCGAAAGATCCGATGGCAGGATCAGACGTTCCGATCGTGTTTGGACGTTCCGATCGCAGTTCGGAAGCTCCGATCGTCGTCTATAAATAGGGGGTGCCGAGCTCATTTTTGAAGTGCACCATTCACCTCTTCTCTCTCAATTCCTTAGCCTTCGAGTTTAGATCTAGGGCATTCTAGGCGTTCTGTGGGGAATCCGGAAGTGGCATAGCAATCCAGGCGTCGTAGCGCAGTTGTGGCCAAGTTTTGAGGCTATCTACAACAAAGGGCTAACGACGGACGAAGGTATAGCTTTTGCTTCCTAAAAATATTTAGGAGTATGTTTTAGCTTAGTTAAGGCTTTTAGAGCGCTTTAATGATAGTAGTATCATTTGGCAGTGTAGAGCAGACTATAGGCCTGGACCTAGAGTTGGTAGAGCTTGCACTGATTTGAGGTACGAAATTACTGTTCGAGATATCCTGACTGAGTATGCATGTATTATGTGACTGCATGGTTTATATGTCATTGATTTATGTTGCATTCATTTGCATACTGAGCTATCTCCTTCGAGATGTCTGTTAGTAGGGTTGTACCCTATCCTGTTAGTGGATGGACTTCCATGGCTTTGGGTCCGGTAAATCCACTGGTATTATGGTATGGGAGCCACCTCCTGAAGCGACGGCACAGCGTGCTACATACCAGGGTCCGGTCTGTCTCTGTTATCTAATCCTTGACCTCGAGTTTATAGGGAGTTCACTTTGCATGCATGTATACTCATACTCTCGTACTGAAAATTTTATGATCACGTCTCGTACTTTGTGTTTCTGGACACCCTATTCCATGGGGCAGGTTTGCGATTGGACGAGGCAGGTGGATCCAAGAGGGGCTAGGCAGTTGTCGACCAGCTGGAGCTTCGCCTAGGTTTTATTCTGTTGTTGATACAACTATTCGATTGGGTTGTATAATATTTTGGTATTTACAGATTCCTTTACATGGGATTGTATAATATTTATGGTTTTCGCAGTTTATTCTAATATATGTTTTATTAAGTTAATTGAATGCCTAAGTTCTGTTTAGTAGGTGATCCGGGTAAGGGTCACTACATTTATGGTATCAGAGCATGCAAAAGTATTCTTGGGATTTAGTCTCATCATGAGGTATTTTTGTAGATGGCAAACTACGATGATGAGAGTAGCCACGAAAGTGGAGGCGGTCGTTGGGGAGATACCGACCGAGAGCGTCGTTGAGAACGGCGTCATCATCATCATGACAATGATCGTTTTATTGTGCGTCGAATATTAGCTATGGGTCCTAAGCCCTTAGTTGGAGGTGGGTCTCCGGAGGATGCGGAAAATTGGTTAGACCGCATGGAGATGACTTTTCAGACTTTCCAATGCACCGAGGAGCAAAAGATGGAGACCCTGGGTTATCTTCTGGATGGACGTGCGTGTAGGTGGTGGAGGATTACTTCTGCACCTTTGGTTTCGGCTAGAGGAGTGGCCACTTGGGCCGAGTTTCGTACAACTTTCTATAAGATGTATTTTCCTCCTGCTCTCCGACAGGAAAAGGCAGGTGAACTTCTGAGTCTGCGTCAGGGAGCCATGAACATCGAGGAATATCAGCAGAAGTTTCTCGATCTGTTATCTTATTGTCTGGAGATTGCTGACAGCTCCCATATGAAGTATAACATGTTCCTTCAGGGCCTTAACCCTGAGATCCATGACCGTGTGGCGGTTGGCGATGACATGTCCTACGAGGGTTTGGTGAGCCGTTGTCACCAGGCGGAGGACAGTATTCGGCGGAATAGGTCTTTCTCTCAGTCGAGACCTGCTAGTTCTTTGGGTCCCCGTGCCCAATCTTTCAAGAAGTCTGGATCTACTTCTTCTTCCTCTGGCTCTGCTGGTGTTGTTCGTTTTGGTATGAATGTCGGAAAACTGGCGTTCAGATCAATCACGATTGATACCCGGTGCAGCGGAAGTTTAAAAATTTTATTATGGAACAATTCCATAGTGTGGGTATCAACCGTTTAACGATTAAATTATAAGTGTGTGTAAAATTAAATAACTATTATTAAATTTTACCTTCAATCTCGAAGCGAGATTATTGGACACCACACAGATTTCTCTGCGCTTCTTGTATCTCCCTGGAACTGATGAACAAGCTTTCCTTCAATCAGGTCCACGAATAGAGGTTTAATCCCTCTGATAGATTGCACTAGAAAATCTATCAGAAGTTTTCTACGAAGAGAATAAACGAATTTGATTCGCTATTCCAGACTGCAATTCAAAATCACAGACCGGAATTTCTCACGCAGAGAAGGGAGGGGGCGGCCGAACTGAGAGGGGAGGCTAGGTTTTTCGAAAAATCCTGTCTCAATTATGACCAGTTGTGTGTAATTTCTGTACTGCAATAACTTATTTATAATGCAGGCCACTAACACCTTAGGGCCCATTAGTCATAAGTTGAGGCCCGACAAGCAAAGCCCGCATGTTCAGAAATTAATATAAAATTCATCGTGACTCCGATTGATGAACCGATTTCACCAATGTGCACAGAAACCATTTCTGCACATTTTAAAGTCAAGATAAATTTTCCTGAATCCGAATTCAGTGATTTCCAAAAAATGTCCATCCCTATGTCATTTTAGGAAATCCTACTCCCTTACTCTTATTTAAGAAGTCCAACTTCTTTATTCATTAAATTTAACTCTTTAAATTTAACTATCTCAACGGGGATTAAAACTCCATTACACTGTGTGACCCTCAATGGTTCAGGGATACAGCTAGCCGTGGGCTCACAACTCCTTGTGACTCGGAACAACGATTTCCGACTTGCCCAACGAATCATGGTAAAGCGCCTAGAAACATCGCCCCATGATTCCCTAGGTATCACTGATAGTGCCTACAAGAACCAGTAGATTTTGGTTAGCGTACAGTACGGTCCCTTCATCCATATATCCCGATCGAATCAACAACCATTGGTATATCGAGAGTCGCTCAAGATTCGATAACTATGCAATACATCTTGAAGATCAAATTAGTGACATCGCATGTGCTACTAAGAAACCATTTCTTAAATCACATCAAGTACTCTGGCCAGAGATTCGTCACACTAATATCTCCTCAGATCGCATAGGATATCCACACTCGCAAGTATGTGGTGAATCCTTGACAACAATGCATCGACTCCTATATGTGTTGTAACTGTACCCAATCCCGACACCTGATGACCCCCATAGAGTCGGTAAACGAGTCAAAGCACAGTACTAGCATATAGAGTCTCCATGATGTTTCAAGTAGTAAGGACTAATGGTGTACAACCAAAACCGCGGACTTTATCCACTCGATAAGTGATAACCACTTGGAAAGTCCGGATAGGGTAGTTCGATTATTCATCCTATGAATATCCATTTGCATGCTTCGAACATCTCCATGTTCCCTACCAATGAAACGTGGTACTCCGCATCGCAAATATTAGTCTCAAACTCGAGCGATCCTTATCCTTATTATCGGACGGCTCAATTTACTAGGAACAGTTTAGAATATACAGTGACTATAAGATGTATTTCATGATAGACATCCCCATGTTCTACCACATCTTACATACACTATAGTATATTCAAGGTCTTTATCAAAACAACAATAGTATATCACAATATAACAATATGAAGAAAGATAAAGTCATTGCCATTAATAAAAGTGTAAATTATATTAAACAAAAGATCGTTTGTACAAAGAGTCATCAAAGCCCATAGCCACAAGTTGGCTCACTGGGCACCCACTCTTTCAATCTCCCACTTGCCCTATAGCCAACTAGTCATACTACGTAGACCCATTGCTTCGCGATGTTTGTCAAACAATGGTCCTGGCAAGGGCTTAGTAAGCGGATCAGCGATATTTTCTGCAGAGGCCACTCGTTCGACAGTGATGTCTCCTCTTTCCACAATCTCCCGGATGATGTGGTATTTCCTCAGTACGTGTTTGGATCTTTGATGAGACCTTGGTTCCTTCGCTTGAGCAACGGCACCCGTGTTGTCACAGTACACCGGGACTGGACCAACAAATTCAGGAATGACGCCCAACTCTTGGACGAACTTCCTCATCCAAACGACCTCTTTAGCAGCAGCTGATGCTGCAATGTATTCAGCCTCAGTGGTGGAATCCGCTGTGGTGTCCTGCTTGGAACTCTTCCAAGAGACAGCACCGCCATTGAGCATGAACACAAATCCAGAGGTTGACTTCGAGTCATCCACGTCACTTTGGAAGCTAGAGTCGGTATAGCCTTCCAATTTCAGATCTCGTCCTCCATATACCATGAACATATTCTTAGTCCTTCGTAAGTACTTAAGAATGTCCTTCACGGCTTTCCAATGCATTTGACCAGGATTAGCCTGATATCTGCTCGTGACACTCAGAGCAAATGCTACATCCGGTCTGGTAGATATCATCCCATACATGATACTACCTATAGCTGACGCATATGGTACATGTGTCATATTCTCTATCTCTGCATCAGTCTTGGGACACATAGACTTGGATAAAGAAACTCCATGACACATGGGTAGATGTCCTCTCTTGGACCCATCCATTGAAAACCGTTTCAATATGGTGTCGATGTAGGTTGATTGAGTGAGTCCTATCATTCTCTTAGATCTATCTCTATAGATCTGTATCCCAAGAATGTAGGATGCCTCACCCAAATCCTTCATCGAGAATCTACCTGATAACCATATCTTTGTTGACTGCAACATCCCTACATCATTCCCAATGAGTAGGATGTCATCAACATAAAGTACTAAGAATGTCACAGCATCCTTAACTACTTTCTTGTACACGCACGGTTCCTCCGGGTTCTTGATGAAACCAAAATCTTTTATTGTTTCATCAAATTTCTGGTTCCAACTTCTTGATGCTTGTTTTAGACCATAAATTGATCTCTGAAGCTTGCATACCTTATGCTCGCTTCCCATGGATGTGAACCCCTCTGGCTGCTTCATATAGATTTCTTCCTTAATGTCTCCATTAAGAAAAGCAGTCTTCACATCCATTTGCCATATCTCATAGTCATACCATGCAGCTATGGCAATAAGGATTCTTATGGACTTGAACATTGCAACTGGTGAAAAGGTTTCATCATAGTCAACTCCTTGTCTTTGAGTGTAACCTTTCGCCACCAATCGCGCCTTGTAGGTCAATACCTTACCATCAGGCCCAAGATTTCTCTTGTAGATCCATTTACACCCTATTGGAACAATTCCATCAGGAGGATCTACTAAAGACCAAACTTGGTTTGTATGCATTGAATCCAATTCAGACTGCATAGCTTCAAGCCATAAATTTGAATCCGCATCAGAAATTGCTTCCTTGAAGTTTCTTGGATCACATCCAATGTCGGGTTCATCTTGATCCCCTTCAAGAAGAAGACCATATCGAACAGGAGGTCTAGAAGTCCTCTCGGATCTTCTAGGTTCAGGCGTGTCCAGTAATGGTTCCTGAGGCGTAGGATCGTTATTTTGTATTTTGGGTTCTTCTCGAACTTCTTCGAGTTCCATCATCTCGCCTTTCTTATCCAATAAGAACTCCTTCTCCAAGAAGGTGGCATTCCTAGAAACAAACACTTTTGTTTCAGCAGGATAATAGAAATAATATCCGATTGAATTCTTCGGATACCCTACAAAATAACATAAGCTGGATCGACTATCCAACTTATCTCCCACTGTCTGCTTCACGTAAGCAGGACATCCCCAAATCCTTAAGTACGAATACTTAGGAGCTTTGCCATTCCATAACTCGTATGGTGTTTTGTCCATTGCTTTAGTGTGGACGTTGTTCAACAACAATACCGCCGTTTCAAGCGCATAGCCCCAAAACGAAGGTGGAAGCTCAGTGAAGCTCATCATGGATCGAACCATGTCGAACAAAGTTCGATTACGACGCTCCGATACACCATTAAGCTGTGGTGTCATAGGAGGAGTCCACTGAGAGAGAATCCCATTCTCTTTTAGATAGTCCAAAAAAAACGGTACTTAAGTATTCTCCATCTCGATCCGATCGAAGTGCTTTAATACTTTTACCTAGCTTATTTTCTACTTTAGCCTTGAATTCTTTGAACTTTTCAAATGCTTCATACTTATATTTCATTAAATATAAATACCCATACCTTGAATAATCATCAGTAAAGGTAATGAAGTAGGTGTGGCCATGTTGAGTCCCAACTCTAAATGAACCACAAACATCTGTATGGATCAAATCCAACAGATTTTGACTACGCTTAGGTTTCCCCTTAAAAGGAGATTTAGTCATTTTCCCTTTTAGGCAGGATTCACAAGTAGGTAGAGAGTTAATATCAGACATATCAAACATGCCCTCTCCCACTAGCTTGTTCATCCTCCTTGAGGAAATATGACCTAGTCTAGCGTGCCAAAGGTTTGCCGGGTTTTGACTATCGATTTTCCTTTTGTTTGTTGTCGCCGGTTTATCAACATAATTTATTGGAACGTCTTTTAGTTTTAAGTTGTATAGATCGTTTTCAAGTTGTCCATTTCCAATCAAACATTCATTCTTGTAAATATTGCAAATCCCATTCACAAAATTGCAAGAATAACCATCTCTATCTAGCATAGAAACAGAAATAATGTTTTTAATTAAATCCGGAACAAATAAAACATCTCTTAAAAATAACTTAAAACCGTTCTGCAAAATTAAACAAACATCTCCAATGGCTGTAGCTTCAACTCTGGAACCATTCCCGAGCCTCAGCTGGGTCTCACCCATTCTAAGCCTGCGACTTCTTGTCATCACCTGCAAATCATTGCAAATGTGAGATCCACATCCGGTATCCAATACCCAAGAAGTAGTATTAAGTGAAATGTTTATTTCAATATAGAACATACCCTTTGCAGTTCCCAACTGCTCTAGATATTCCTTTCAGTTGCGCTTCCAATGACCGGGCTTCTTGCAGTAATGACAAACATCCTTGGATTTTCCATTGTTTGAAGCCTTTGTCTTGTGCTTCTTCTCGGGTTCGACTTTCTTGGGTGGGGCAGAACGTTTCTTACCCTTCATACTTGGCCCCTTCTTAGCAGAAGATGAGGAGCCCACCAAGAAAGCTGGCTTATCCTTCTTAAGTGTGGATTCATATGTCACAAGCATATTGACCATCTCTTCAAGGGTGGCCTCTATCTTGTTCATATTAAAATTTACCACAAATTCGTCAAACGAAGAAGGAAGAGGCAGAAGAAGTAAATCCACGTTGAGTTCATGCTCCAACACCAAATCAAGGGTCGCTAACTTTTGTATGAGCCAAATCACTCGTACCCCATGATGACGGACCGAAGTCCCTTCACGCATGCGACACGTCATCAGCTCCTTAACAGTAGCGAACCTTTCAGACCTCGATTGAGCCCCAAAAAGTTCCTTGAGTTGAGCGTGAATGTCAGCAGCATTCACGGTGTCCTCAAATCGCCTCTGGAGTTCATCAGACATCGAGGCTTGCATATAGCATTTGGTCTTGATGTCATGGTCCCACCATGCATCAAGTTTGGCCAATTCCTCCGGACTTACGTCAGCTGGTGCTTCCTTCGGAGGTGATTTCTCTAACACGTAGAGCATCTTCTCCGAAGTCAAGACAATCTTCAAATTCTGGAACCATTCCGTATAGTTTGCGCCAGTCAACTTGTTTTGTTCGAGGATCGAGAATAATGGATTACGCGAATTCATTGTATGAAATACTGAAAAGAAAAACAGACATATATCAATGATTGTTTAAGCAATTTACTAAGACATAAAATAGGCGAATTTAATTTTATGAATCTCACTCCCACTATTTTAACGATTTCACTACCCTCTAGTGAAAGCGGGAAACTTTTTCCTTAGTGAGAACATGGAGTCCAATTGACAAACTTATGGTCCCGAATAATATCAGCCAACCATAATTCTCAAAAGGTAGAGCCCAATTGCTTCCAAAGCAACCCCCATGTATTTACCTCATGTCCAATAAGGGCCCAATAATATGACGCCGTTTATAGTGACATGTCAAGATGACCCATCAATATTAAGTTGTGATGGACGGTCGCCATGTGGATCCCCAAATAATATGAGCCGATCCCATGGGAGTTCCACCCAACTTACAACATGTGTCGATCCAATGTACAGCTTTCCGACGGACGGGCCCCCCCAATAATATGAGCCGGACTGTATCCGCGGGTAGCATCACATACATTGACCGTTGATGGAAGGTAGGAACATTTAAAAAAATTTAAATTTCCTTTATTTATCTTGATATCAATTTTAAATCATATTTAAAATGAGGGATTTTTAATTATGAAAATTTGTCTCATCATTTTTCAATTTATTGTATGCTTTCCGGATTCATACAGTTATGTCTAAAACATGCATACAATCATAATATCATATATTATATATAGGATGATCGATTCCATTTCTAATTGACTCGTGGTTGCCAATCACGAGTCTTAGTCCAATCCTAGGTAATATGCAGTATGCAATGCAATCCTATTACATTAGCTTCCAATTTACATTTCTTCGTCTTTATTGTCTGCTGGG
Source organism: Henckelia pumila (assembly GCF_033568475.1). Classification (NCBI taxonomy): domain Eukaryota; kingdom Viridiplantae; phylum Streptophyta; class Magnoliopsida; order Lamiales; family Gesneriaceae; genus Henckelia; species Henckelia pumila. Next base: position 4,067,832 of record NC_133122.1, read on the forward strand.
CCCACCATCTTCAAATCTTGATCTCCCACTAAATCTAATGTATTTACAATAAATAGCAATGACAAGTAGGGGATACATTTTAGGGGTGGGAACGGGCCATAAACCAAGCCCACTTTTATTACATATGGCATTCATATTGGGCCATAAACCAGGCCCATTAATAAAACCAACAACAATAAAACAAATGTAAATTCCTAGCATACACCTACAAAATTGGTCATGGAAATCGATCATCCTTATCCAATAACATTTAATTCAAAATTAATTTATTGGATATCATGCATATGGCAATTTAAATTTAAACAGGATAAAATCATATTTTATATATAAAATCATATTTTACATATAAAATCATATTTTACCTTTTATTAAATAAAATCATATTTTATCTACAGAATCTAATTTTATAGATAAAATCATATTTTACTTAATATATACATAAGATCAAATCTTATCATCAATTGTACCAAAAATAATTGATTTCAAAATTCAATTTAAGGATAAAATATTAAAATTTTCCAAAAATTCAAATTTATCCAAAAATAAATTTTAAAATTTTCGGACTCGAACAATTCGATCCGATGCCTCGTGAACCAATCAAAAACAATTTTTGACCGGACCAAAAATAAAATTTTAACACATTAAAATTAATTTAAATAAAAAAAATTAATTTTTTCCCGCGGGCCGCCTGGGACACTCCCGGGCCGGCCCGCACCCGTGGGCGCGGGCCGGGGCAGCCCGGCTGCCCCTTTAGGGCAGCGACAATCGCTGCCCTGGCGGCGCCTGGCACCGCCCCTGGGCGGCGCCGAGCGCTGCCCCGCTGCGCTGCGCTGGGCAGTGCCGAGCGCTGCCCTGGCGGCGCTGAGCGCCGCCCCTGGGCGGCGACGTGCGCCGTCGTGGGCGGCGCTGTGCGCCCCCTTTGGGCGGCGCCGTGCGCCGCCCGGGGCAGCGACCGTCGCTGCCCCACCGGGCAGCGATCCAATCGCTGCCAGGGTTTTGCCCGGAAAAAAAAAAATTTTATTTAAAATATTTATTTTGTTTTTAAAAAAAAACCAAGACTCAAAAATTTTTGTACAATCAATTAATTTAATCGTTTGATCTGAGCAACCTGGCTCTGATACCACTGTCGGAAAACTGGCGTTCAGATCAATCACGATTGATACCAAGTGCAGCGGAAGTTTAAAAATTTTATTATGGAACAATTCCATAGTGTGGGTATCAACCGTTTAACGATTAAATTATAAGTGTGTGTAAAATTAAATAACTATTATTAAATTTTACCTTCAATCTCGAAGCGAGATTATTGGACACCACACAGATTTCTCTGCGCTTCTTGTATCTCCCTGGAACTGATGAACAAGCTTTCCTTCAATCAGGTCCACGAATAGAGGTTTAATCCCTCTGATAGATTGCACTAGAAAATCTATCAGAAGTTTTCTACGAAGAGAATAAACGAATTTGATTCGCTATTCCAGACTGCAATTCAAAATCACAGACCGGAATTTTTCACGCAGAGAAGGGAGGGGGCGGCCGAACTGAGAGGGGAGGCTAGGGTTTTTCGAAAAATCCTGTCTCAATTATGACCAGTTGTGTGTAATTTCTGTACTGCAATAACTTATTTATAATGCAGGCCACTAACACCTTAGGGCCCATTAGTCATAAGTTGAGGCCCGACAAGCAAAGCCCGCATGTTCAGAAATTAATATAAAATTCATCGTGACTCCGATTGATGAACCGATTTCACCAATGTGCACAGAAACCATTTCTGCACATTTTAAAGTCAAGATAAATTTTCCTGAATCCGAATTCAGTGATTTCCAAAAAATGTCCATCCCTATGTCATTTTAGGAAATCCTACTCCCTTACTCTTATTTAAGAAGTCCAACTTCTTTATTCATTAAATTTAACTCTTTAAATTTAACTATCTCAACGGGGATTAAAACTCCATTACACTGTGTGACCCTCAATGGTTCAGGGATACAGCTAGCCGTGGGCTCACAACTCCTTGTGACTCGGAACAACGATTTCTGACTTGCCCAACGAATCATGGTAAAGCGCCTAGCAACATCGCCCCATGATTCCCTAGGTATCACTGATAGTGCCTACAAGAACCAGTAGATTTTGGTTAGCGTATAGTACGGTCCCTTCATCCATATATCCCGATCGAATCAACAACCATTGGTATATCGAGAGTCGCTCAAGATTCGATAACTATGCAATACATCTTGAAGATCAAATTAGTGACATCGCATGTGCTACTAAGAAACCATTTCTTAAATCACATCAAGTACTCTGGCCAGAGATTCGTCACACTAATATCTCCTCAGATCGCATAGGATATCCACACTCGCAAGTATGTGGTGAATCCTTGACAACAATGCATCGACTCCTATATGTGTTGTAACTGTACCCAATCCCGACACCTGATGACCCCCATAGAGTCGGTAAACGAGTCAAAGCACAGTACTAGCATATAGAGTCTCCATGATGTTTCAAGTAGTAAGGACTAATGGTGTACAACCAAAACCGCGGACTTTATCCACTCGATAAGTGATAACCACTTGGAAAGTCCGGATAGGGTAGTTCGATTATTCATCCTATGAATATCCATTTGCATGCTTCGAACATCTCCATGTTCCCTACCAATGAAACGTGGTACTCCGCATCGCAAATGCTAGTCTCAAACTCGAGCGATCCTTATCCTTATTATCGGACGGCTCAATTGACTAGGAACAATTTAGAATATACAGTGACTATAAGATGTATTTCATGATAGACATCCCCATGTTCTACCACATCTTACATACACTATAGTATATTCAAGGTCTTTATCAAAACAACAATAGTATATCACAATATAACAATATGAAGAAAGATAAAGTCATTGCCATTAATAAAAGTGTAAATTACATTAAACAAAAGATCGTTTGTACAAAGAGTCATCAAAGCCCATAGCCACAAGTTGGCTCACTGGGCACCCACTCTTTCAATGAAGGACAAGTGTGATCACTGTGGGAAGTACCATCCATCCGATAAGTGCCGGAGAGCTTTTGGAGCTTGTTTTCGTTGCGGCGAGGTGGGTCACATTCGGAGGTATTGTCCACTATCTGGGGGAGGCGGTTCAGGATCTGGTTCTCAGGCCACCGTTCAGCAGAGGTCGCAGGGACAGCCTGCTGGGAGTTCTCATTTGAGGCCACGAGCTTGTGGCCAGGTGTTTGCCTTGAGGCATGATCAGGCTGTGGAGGAGAATGAGAAAGTCATCGCAGGTACATTTCTGCTTTATGGTATACCTGCTCTTGTACTTATTGACACTGGTGCATCTCATTCCTTCATTTCTGCACGTTTTGTTAAGAAGCACAAATTACCATGCATTGCACTAGACGTAGTGATGTCTGTTTCTACTCCGATGGGCCAATCTGCTTTGGCTAAACGTCTAGTGATGGGTTGCCCTTTAGAGTTCGAAGTGAACATTCTGTTAGCGAATCTCATGGTCCTGGCAATGGACGACTTTGATTGCATTCTGGGAATAGATATATTGACTACCTATTGAGCTTCAGTGGACTGCTATCAGAGATTAGTACGCTTTCATCCGGAGGGGAGTGAGAGCTGGTTTTTCTATGGAGAGGGAGCGCGACCCCCGATGCCTTTGGTATCAGCTTTGAGAGCCTGTCGATCTCTAGAGTCTGGCGGGGAAGGCTACCTTATCTATGTAGTTGATTTGTCCGCTGAGAGCATTGGGATAGAGAGCATTCCTGTTGTGGATAAATTTCCAGATGTATTTCATGATGAGATTCCGGGTTTTCCTCCTGCTAGGGAAGTCGAGTTTGGCATAGAGTTCATGCCGGGTACTTCACCTATTTCTCGAGCACCGTATCGTCTGGCTCCATCAGAGATGCGTGAGTTGAAGAATCAGCTACAGGATCTTTTGGACAAGGGATACATTTGTCCTAGTGTATCTCCTTGGGGAGCTCCTGTTCTCTTCGTTAAGAAGAAGGATGGGTCGATGCGGCTGTGAATTGACTATAGACAGCTGAATCGTGTTACAGTGAAGAACAAGTATCCATTGCCTTACATTGATTACTTGTTTGATCAGCTGCAGGGCACGTCAGTTTACTCCAAGATTGACTTGAGATCTGTGTATCATTAGTTGAGAGTCCGTGATCAGGACGTGGCCAAGACTGCATTCCGTACTCACTATGGGCATTACGAGTTCCTAGTGATGCCATTTGGTTTGACTAATGTGCCGGCTATGTTCATGGATCTGATGAACCGTGTCTTCAGGGAGTATTTGGACAAGTTTGTCATAGTCTTCATTGACGACATCTTGGTGTATTCGCGTAATACGGAAGAGCATGTTTCTCACTTGCGGTTGGTACTGCAGACTCTTCGAGATGAGCAATTGTACGCCAAGCTGAGCAAGTGTGAGTTTTGGATGGATCGAGTTTTTCTTGGCCATATCATATCCAGGGAGGGGATTTCTGTTGACCCAAGCAAGATTGAAGCAGTACTTAATTGGTCGCGTCCGACGACAGTTGCTGAGATCCGTAGTTTTCTGGGTCTAGCAGGGTATTATCGTCACTTCATTCTGAACTTCTCTCAACTAGCTCGACTTTTGACGCAGCTTACCCGCAAGGGTGTGGATTTCGAGTGGTCCTCCGAGTGTGAGGAGAATTTCTGTGAGCTTCGACGACGGTTGACTTCTGCGCCAGTTTTGGCATTACCGTCAGGATCTGGAGGGTATGTGGTGTAAACTGATGCTTCTCTTCAGGGGTTTGGTTGTGTCCTAACTTAGAATGGGCATGTGATCGCATACGCTTCTAGACAGCTGAAGCTACACGAGGACAACTACCCAGTCCATGATTTGGAATTGGCAGCCATTGTGTTCGCTTTGAAGATCTGGCATCATTATCTGCATGGCGAGAAATTTGAGATCTTCACCGACCATAAGAGTCTCAAGTATTTGTTCACTCAGGCGGAGTTGAACATGAGGCAGAGACGTTGGATGGACTTGCTTAAGGACTATGATTGCGAGATTAAGTACCATCTGGGAGCTGCTAATCTCACCGCTGATGCTTTGAGTCGCAAGGTGCGACTATCCGCACTTCAGACTTGTTCGATGACTGTTTTACTTCGGGATATACCTTCAAGCATAAGAAAGGTATGCAGAGTATCCAGATGTTTGCAATACTATCTGAGCCCGCTTTGTATTCACGGATTCGAGATGCTCAGATGTCTGATTCAAAGACCCAGCATTTGGCTCGTCTAGCTAACGAGGGTAGCTCATCTGGATTTCACTATCAATCAGATGGCTTTCTGTGTTTGTCTTGTAGACTTGTGATTCCGCAGGATGAAGAGTTGAAAGAGAAGATATTGTCTCAGGCACATCGCACTAAGTTGAGTATTCATCCTGGGAGCAACAAGATGTACAAGGATCTATGCACTCGTTTCTGGTGGAAGGGAATGAAACGCAGTGTTTATCAGTTTGTTTTGAGATGTTTGGTGTGTCAACAGGTCAAGGCAGAACACCGACGACCTGGAGGATTGCTTCCCAGTCTGCCTATTCCTGAATGGAAATGAGAGTTTATCACAATGGACTTTGTGACCCATTTGCCGGTATTCCCGAGGAACTGTGATGCTATCTGGGTTGTGGTGGACCGACTCACCAATTCAGCGCATTTCATTGCCTATAGCCGAGATTACTATGTGGATCGCATGGCACGGATGTACATTCAGGAGATCGTTCGACTTCATGGAGTGCCTGTGAGCATTGTCAGCGATCGGGACCCCAGGTTTACTTCTAGATTCTGGGGGAGTGTTCAGCGTGCGATGGGTACTACTCTCAGTTTGAGTACTGCCTATCATCCGGAGACTGATGGTCAGTCGGAGCGCACTATCCGTACTTTGGATGATATGCTTAGAGCGTGCGTCATGGATTTTGGTTCAGCCTGGTAGGATCATTTGCCATTGATCGAGATCGCGTACAACAACAGCTATCATACTAGTATTGGGATGACACCATTTGAGGCGTTGTACGGGCGACATTGTCGTACTCCACTCTTCAGGGAAGAAGTGGGGGAGAGACAGGCTGAGGGATCGGAGTTTATCCAGCAGGCGATAGACATTGTTGATCAGATCAAGAAATGGATTAAGACTTCACAGGATCGTCAGGCCAGCTATGCTAATATCAAGCGTAGGCCTTTGCAGTTCGATGTCGGGGAGAAAGTATTTTTTAGAGTGTCACCTTTCCGTAAGATTCTCAGATTTGGTCTTAAGGGCAAGTTGTCTCCCAGGTTTATCGGTCCTTTTGAGATCTTGGAGAGCATCGGCGATTTGGCTTATCGACTAGCTTTACCACCGCATCTATCCAATATTCACGACGTGTTCCACGTATCTCTTTTGCGACGGTATATGGCGGATGAATCTCATATTCTGCAGAGGTCTGAGGTTCAGGTGAACAAGGATTTGACCTTTGTTGAGAAACCTATTCGTATCCTGGATTATAAGGATAAGGTTTTGCGGAACAAAGTCATTCCTTTGGTTTTAGTTCAGTGGCAGCGCCGAGGCACTGAGGAAGCTACTTGGGATCTTGAGGAGAGTATGCGTGAAGACCATCCTGAGTTCTTTTGATTTCATTCTTAAAGTTGTATTCAGTTGCAAACTCTATAAACGTTTGATTTGAATAAAGAATGTTTCTGTACCTTGTATTGCATTCAGTACTTAAGATCTATTTTCGAGGACGAAATATCTTAAGTGGGGGAGAATATAGTACTTCGTACCCGAAATTGGTAATTAAGAGATTAATTATGTTAATTAAACCAATTTGGTATCGGACGGATCGGAAGCTCCGAAGGTGAGATCGGAAGCTCCGATCGATATTATGTCATGCATGACGTGTGGCAGGATCGGAAGCTCCAATCGCCCTATCCGAAGTCAACCAGTGATATTTTGACACGTGGTAGATAATGCAGATCGGAAGCTCCGATGGCAGGATCGGACGTTTCGATCGTGTTCGGATGTTCCGATCGCAGTTCGGAAGCTCCGGTCGCCGTCTATAAATATGGGGTGCCAAGCTCATTTTTTAAGTGCACCATTCACCTCTTTTCTCTCGATTCCTTAGCCTTAGAGTTTAGATTTAGGGCATTCTAGGCGTTTCGTGGGGAATCCGGAAGTGGCATAGCAATCCAGGCGTCGTAGCGGAGTTGTGGCCAAGTTTTGAGGCTATCTACAACAAAGGGCTAACGACGGACGAAGGTATAGCTTTTGGTTGCTAAAAATATTTAGGAGTATGTTTTAGCTTAGTTAAGGCTTTTAGAGTGCTTTAATGATAGTAGTATCGTTTGGCAGTGTAGAGCAGACTATAGGCGTGGACCTAGAGTTGGTAGAGCTTGCACTGATTTGAGGTACGAAAGTACTGTTCGAGATATCCTGACTGAATATGCATGTATTATGTGACTGCATGGTTAATATGTCATTGATTTATGTTGCATTCATTTGCATACTGAGCAATCACCTTCGAGATGTTTGTTAGTAGGGTTGTACCCTATCCTGTTAGTGGATGGACTTCCATGGCTTTGGGTCCGGTAAATCCACTGGTATTATGGTATGGGAGCCACCTCCTGAAGCGACGGCACAACGTGCAACATACCAAGGCCCGGTCTGTCTCTGTTATCTGATCCTTGACCTCGAGTTTATAGGGAGTTCACTTTGCATGCATGTATACTCATACTCTCGTACTGAGCGTTTTATGCTCACGTCTCGTACTCTGTGTTTCTGGACACCCTATTCCATGGGGCAGGTTTGCAATTGGATGAGGCGGGTGGATCCAAGAGGGGCTAGGAAGTTGTCGACCAGCTGGAGCTTCGCCTAGGTTTTATTCTGTTGTTGATACAACTATTCGATTGAGTTGTATAATATTTGGGTATTTACAGATTCCTTTACTTGGGATTGTATAATATTTATGGTTTCCGCAGTTTATTCTGATATCTGTTTTATTAAGTTAATTGCATGCCTAAGTTTTGTTTAGTAGGTGATCCGGGTAAGGGTCACTACATCAATCCTCTAGACTCCGGAGCATTATAGAGAGTTAAATCTTGCAATTGTAGTAATTCGCCTACAAAGCCACTCAACTATAATCCCCAGAACGTCTAATTCAAAATGAAACAATCATTTGGCTCAATATGAATGCATGTGAATTCTAATACATTCAATCAATAAAATCAATTAGTTCACATAAACATGAAAGTATGTGATTTCTCGAGGACACTCGAATCAATCCGGATTCTAGTTAATCGTCCTATTCTTTCCAATATCGTCTTATACCTTCTCGTTGATTCACAATCTTCAATCGGCTTCGATCTTTAAAACAATCCAAAGCTTCAACCTCGCAACTCCACTGGCTTCAATTCAATCTATAAAAGAAGCCACAAAGATCAATATCGACAATCCAAACTCCAAGCAAACACGGTTCGATCAAATCGACGAAACGATATTCAAAACTCAAAATGACGGCATAACGACTATATTCTGATCAACAGAAAACACAGACAACATAATATCGATTCAATAAACTCATATCAAACATCAATCATCCAATTCAACTCAAATCCAACAAATCCAAAACTCAAAATATCAAAAATCATCAATAAAATCATAACAATTCCGAACGACGTTCTAACTCCGATCCGACAGAGAATAAACACTGCCAAGTAGTTCAAGAACAACGTCCTCGATTATCGTTCGATTCTATAAACTTCAAAAAAATCAAACTTCAAATAAATAAGAGAAACTTAATTCAGAACGGAGCGCTCTCAGTCGTGATCGTTAATATAACTTCAGAAATAATTCCTATCGGACGGATCGAGTCAAAACCGAACTTTCAGAAGCTTGAAAAGCTTTTCCCACGCCTTCAATGGAGGAACACGGCAAGGAGGAAGAAGATTGAATGATAAAAAAAAAATTTAAGTCATGCTTATATATATGTTAATGTCCAATTTTGCATTTTAGTCCCTAAAAATCCAAAAATTTGAAAATGGTCCTTGATATAAATCAAAACGGCACTCGAGTAATTAAATCTCCAGTTATCTAAAATAAACTCATTTAAGACAAATTCGAGACGTTACAATTCTCCCCCTCTAAGAATAGATTTCGTCCTCGAAATCAAATCAAATCAATCACATAAGATAGAATAAAGAATTTGTAGCACCTAAAATCCAATCTACTAAATTGCGTGAATTAAATTAAATAAATATTATGATTATTATTTTTAAGTTTTATTGAGTTAAATTCTTTATGTGAATTATGTGTTAATAAAATATTAATTATTGATTCAAATGATTCTTTTGTACTAACAATTTAATTAATGTTTTAATTGTTTAAGTTTATTTATTTAAATGATTTTATTGCGTAATTTACTTGTTTTAAAGATTTTTAAGATATAAGATTTGTTTATTTAAGTAATTTTTAAACGTTTAATATTTTCCTATTTAAATTATTTGAATTGTCCATTTTATTTATTTAAAATAATTAAAGTTTATCGATTAGTTATTTAATTTATTTTAAATGTCTAGCTTATTTATTTAAATGTTTTTTATCTGTCCAAATCATTTTAAAAGGTTTCTTATACCGCTTGTGTATTTATTTAAATTATTTTTAAACGTTCGTTTAGTTTGTTTAAATTATTTTCTAATCCCTCTGTTTTTAAGTGTTTATTTTTAATTCCTAAGATAGTGCCTAAATTCATTTTTTTATATTTATACTTTTAATTTCTTGAATTTAAATTGCTTAAGTTTCTTTTAAAGTTATAGTTGCTCAATTTATTAAGTTATTTATCTTGAGATACTTGAGTTAGTAATTTCCATTTCCGGCAAGCGACGATGGTGGACTTTGGCGATAAGTTTCCAAGATTTTTATTTCTAAAATTTTGAAGTGAGAGAAATGAGGAGTTTAGACTAGAAGTTTTATTTTTGAGTTTCCGGGCATCAAAAACCACTTTTATCATTTTCTTGAGTTTATTCTTTAACTTTTTCAAAAGTTAGGATTTTATTAAATCCGAATTAGTAAAAACCCAATTTAAATACCTTGACTTGGAATTTTTAAATTTAAGTATTTTAAAGGTGCAAAGTTGTTGAGGTAAAGTTGTAATACTTAGACTAGCACTTTTACAAGTGTAGTAGCACTTTTAAAATATACCTACACACTACACACTAAAACTTTTAACCTAAAATAAATCATTTGTTTCAAACTCTAGCCCTATTTTTCATGAAGGAGCCCCCCCCCCCCCCCCTCCCCCATCTCATTTCTTTGTTTCCCATCGGCCACCACTCCCCTTCATCTTTCCGGCCGCTGTCGCCCTCCAACACCGCCGCCGTCGCCGGAGGACCACCTTGGAAGGTCCACCTTGGTGTTGGTTTGAAGTTTCAGCCCTCATTCTCTCTTGATTTTGTTTTTTTTTTTGTAGCAAAGGTTGAAGGCAAATATAAGCTTTTCTTGGGCTCTCAATCAAGCTATCTATGTTCTTGTGCCTATTGTTTCATTAAATTTTCGAAATGCTTAAGAATTTCAGCATGTTAGGTTCGATTTTTTCATACTTTTCAGCATGGTGATATGTTATTTTCGAAAATTGGTGTATGCGTTAATTTTAAGGGGTTACATGGTGATTGTGATTGGAAAGTTGAGGTGTTTTGATTGCTGGTAGCGCTTATTGTGTCACGCCCAAATTACCCGACTCAATCAGATAAATAAAAACATGCAGTAGTGTGAGTAGGGATCGTTCCCACGAGGAAAGGGAAATTTAAAAGTGTTCTTTAAAATTAAAAAGGGGATTTTGAATTGAGATTAACCACTAAAAATTCAAAAACAATTTATAATAAAATTCTATAACTGTCAAGCAAGATTAAAAATTAAACTAGAGAAATCAATAAGAAACAAGACTTGGTATCGGTCGACTACACCCTTGATATTATTCATTCAATCATTGATGACCTGAAAATAATTAATCCTATCAAATATTCACCATTGAAAATTTAATTTATGTTTCACCTTAATTTTAGTTAACTAGACACAAGCGTTCTAAGTTAACCCTTACCCCATAAATTAACCCAATACAAGCGATTAGATTTAAATCCACGGTAGCATTCAAACTAGCAAAACTGATAAACCTAGACAAAACATACACAAGCGGATGATTATTAATTGTAGTTGCTTTACAAATTAGATAATTCAAACAATTACGGATTTGAATTCAAATTTAGCATTCGATTGTATAATGAAATCCTAAGATGGCCAATCTAAAAAATCTCATACACAAGCATATCAATCAATTCAGAATAACTCTTGATACTTGATAAAAATCAAACATTGAAAATCAAAATCTCATGAATTAATAAATCAAAGGCTTCGTCTCCCTCAACCAAGTACTAGAGTTTAGCCAACAATACTCATGAATTTTCTACAAAAATTCATGAGAGAAAATAAAATTAAGAAAAGGTAGATGAAAACCTAGCCTTCAGAGAGAGTTCTTCCCATTCTAAGCTTGTAGAATCCTCTGAAATTCTCTCCAAAACGGAATTAAAAGTCTAATAAAAGTCTAGAGCCTTAATTAAAAGAGTTTCCAAAATTACAAATTTCTTCCTGCAACAGACCCGCGCGCTCGATCCTGGAATAATGCGCGATCGAGCGTGCGATACTGGGCAACTTTCTGCCTTGAAAATTCCTTGGGCGCGCTCAATCCGGGAAGAATGTGTGATCGAGCGGGCGAGTTGAGGCAGCCTACTGTCTTGAAAATCTCTCGATCTGGAAAAATGCCAGGATCGAGCGCATGCTTCTGTGATGAAAAATCTGCTCTGCTCCTTTCTTTGGACGCATCGACGCAATTCGATTTCTTTAATCAAAACATGGTAATTCCTACACAATAAATGAAAACTAAGTTAAGAAGCTCATTGCATGACATAAAATAAAACTAGAATAAAACATGAACAATGAAACAAAATGCATGAAAAACACTTAACAAAATGACACTAAAAATTCCAACAAAATAATACTATCAAATTCCCCCACACTTGAATCTTGCTCGCCCTCGATCAAGTTATACAAAACAAAATATGCAAACAAGAATCAAGAAATACTACGGAGCACTGGCCTCAGTTCATCTTTCAAAATTTTCACATCCATCCATCCAACTCACATTGTTTTGAAAATTTTAAAACCAGACTGATTTCACCTCACAACCATAGGCAAAATTCTCGCAACCCTCTCCACTAGTATATTGGGCGACTGTGACTCAGTCAATAGGTCTGAATTGGCTTATAATGTAGGCTTGGCTTATAGCTACAATAAAGGAAAATAATTCAAAGAGGGAGTAAATTATGTCTATCTTTAGAGTTCACTCATTTTCATTCAGTTTTCACACCGCTTTTCACTTCATTGATCTCCATTTTTTTCTTTTCTAATGCTTTTCACCATTAAATTTTCCTTCTTTTTCACCACTTTTTTCATCATTTTTTTCCATCCCTTTTTCACTACTATTTTTTTCTTTTCTTTCAAGCTATCATCACACCATTCCATATTAACCATTCAACGCAGGAGCATAAAATAATTTTAACATTAAATTCACTCCCTTGAAGGTAGGAAACATTGTTTAGGCTATGGGTAGTAGTTGTAGGACCTTGAAATAATGCCGAATGGGGGTTTACCACACGTTTGTACGCATGCCATTCGTTTTTCAATCAGGCTCAAACAAGGTACTAGGGATAATTAATAAAGTGGGTGGCTTGAAAAACTCAAACGAATTCAGAAAAATTGCCTACATCACTCCTAAGTCACAATTTACCCGTATTTTGCCTCGAGGGTTGTTTGAACAAGTTCTAGACATGTCTCAATTCACAATCAAATCATACAAATATTAATCAGTGCAGAAAAGAGAAATCATCAACAGTAAACGATGATTTTGCACAAAATTCAGAAATATGCACCTCATGCGCTCATAGATATGTGAAAGCTCAAAGGGCATCTAAGGACAAAAGATTCAAGAAAATTTAGGCCCAAATAATCCAAACAATGCCTCTATCCTATCCATGTTTGTATGTTTCAAAATTCAGATTTGAGTATAATTCACAGAGTATGTAGGAGTTCACTCGTCTACTGAGTTCCATCAGTGCAAAAACTTGTCAGATAGGCATGGAATTCACAAACAAAGCTTCATCATTGGCCAGGCTACCCGTTTCTTTTTCAACTCAATACAAAATGCAACAGAATGCTAAAATCCTAAAATGAACTAAATGCAACAAAGCAACAAAAACAACAATGCAATGAAATGCAATGCATGAATGCACCCCCCACACTTAAACGAAACATTGCCCTCAATGATTGAGAACTAAACTATACAAAAGCACACAACAAAACAAGTAGCAATAAAAACAAAAAAAAACAAAATGATGCAATGCAAAAAGTAAAAAAAAAAACTCCCTAGATCTATGGATTTGCGTCCGCCCCATCCTCATCATGCTCTGGCAGTGGCACTGGGTCGACCCAAGGAAACTCAAAAGGTGGCGGGAAAGGAACAGCTGGGGGGAGCGTGGTGAGATCAATCCCTAGCCTCTCGGAGATGCCACGAGATATGTAGTCCAACACCTGAAAATTTGCAGTCGTGGCCGAGTTGAAGGTATTCTGGTGCTGAGTAAAGGCGGCCATCTCTTGAAAAGTAACTGCAGTAGGGCGGCTCTGAGGTGGAATAGGACGCACCGGATCCTGGACCGCCACAAACTTGTCATCCACCACAAATTGGCTCCGCCTATAAGCCCTCTTGGCATCAACAACTTCTTGGTCAATGGGTCGCATCGGCTGCAACCATTCCTCGTCCGCTCTAGCTTGCACATCTGCTCGCATGCATAACTGTGTAATGATCATGGGAAAGAAAAGACCGGCTGTCCTAGAAGTGATCGACCGCCGTATCTGATCATGAATAACTCGGCCCACATTAACCGGGAATCAGACATCGAGAGCATATAGCAACACAGCACGCTCAACATGCACTTCACTCGTGTGTGAGATTGGCATTAGACGGCGGCACAGGAATGTGTACTAGGTAGCCGGACCCACAAAAAGATATTTCTCTTTGAAGCATTTGAAAATGATCGGATCCAACCAAGCAGCCCCGGTAAAGCACAGCTGATAAAGGATTTCGTGGACATCCAGGTAAAGGGTCGCACTTTGGAATATGCTGTCATCGACATCTGGTGTCTCTAGCATGGCATTCAACTCAGAAGCTGCGTAGGAAACTAAAGTTCCCCGGACAAAGGCTTTGCCATCAGTCCGCTCTGCAACATTAGAGTAGAACTCCCTAACAAGAGGGACGATTGTTAGAGCGGGTTGCCTATAGAACGTTACCCACCCACGTGCCAAGACTTGAACCGCCACTTCGTTTTCATTCGCATCTAGATCAAAACCCCTTTCAGTAATAGGGGAGCGATGATTCTTGGCATGGTCGTAGCGATCCCAGGCCGCTTGATTGACAAAACGGTCGGCAAGGTTTAAGGATGCGGTTGCAGCTCGTGCACCTTGGCGAGAAGATTCGCCTCTCTCTGTAGTGCGTTTTAAACCCATGAGCACCCAAAAAATTGCAAGAATTGGTGGATGAGGCAATTCATCAAACACCTTGTGGACACCAACAATTCCGTCTTTTCTAGCAAAATATGGTCGTGGAGAAGTAGAGAGGAGGGAAGAAATGAAGATTCCATGTAGTGGCCCGTATCCAAAACTAATGATTAATGAGTAATGAGTAATTAAATCGTATAATCATGTCGGGATTAAGTAAAACATGATTAAGGAAATTCCAGAAGGGTTAACGGATTCCAGAAATGGATCCAGGACACTCGAAAATGGCTTAGAGGGTTTCATGACTCGAGTGGGATCGGAACCACCGATCCAGGATCAGAGCATCCAATCTTGGTGAGTTCAGAACCACATCGGAAGCAGGGAGATCGGAACGTCCGATCAGGATCGGAGCTTCCGATGGCTGTCGGTGACAGGTGTGTGGTTGCATGTGGACCGAATTGACACGTAGCGAACAGAACTTCCGATCGGGGAACGGAGCTTCCGATCTAAATGAACGGAGCTTCCGATCAAGGTACGGAGCTTCCGATCGATGCCTATAAATATGAGGTCCGAGCTCCTCATTTCTTGCCAATTCCGAGTTCCTCTCCTTCGCCTAGTAGCTCTATTTTAGGGCTTTGGGTACTCTTATTTTAGAGTTGGAGTAGAGAATATATTTTAGTATAGTCAGACAGTGTCTTACATAGTAGCAGAGCAGCGCTCGTGTAGCGGAGTAGTGCTCGAGGCTGTGGAGCTGCAGCAGGGGTGTGCCCCTAGTTGCGGGATAGTCGCCATCAGTGGGCTGACGACGAACGCAGGTATAGCTATGGTCTCCTTAAATTATTTAGGAGTATGCAATAGCTTAGTTAAGGCTTTTAGCGCTTATTGAATGATGCATGGGTATTTGCATTGTAGACTTGATGATAGGCTTGGAACCTAGAGTGGGACTACTAGGACTGCCTTAGAAAGGTACGTAAGTACTGACTGAGATTGCCAGCGGATATGCATGCTTATATGTTGCATTTATGTGTTTGCATGTTATTATTGTTATGCGGCATGTGCATATCATCTTGTGCCTGTACATCTGTATATCTTTTGAGATGAGCCAGTTAGGGTTGCTCAGCCCTGTTAGGACGTTTGATATTGAGTACCTTTAGGTACTGATATCTTGAGGACTCCGTGGTCCGCGTTCGGGATTTGGGAATGAGTGGTCGCACACAGTGGTTAGCTACCCCGATGTGACGAGCTTATATTCCAGGCGCCAGTATGAGCAGTTTGTATACAGTTATCCCAGATATGGATACCCTGTCATTTGCTTGCATCATATTTGTATGTTTATCCGTATTTGCGTATTGAGCTTAGAGCTCACGTTTAGTCTTGTAGTGACCTTTACCCGGATCACCTACTAAACAGAACTTAGGCATGCAATTAACTTAATAAAACAGATATCAGAATAAAACTGCGGAAACCAATAACATTATACAATCCCAAGTAAAGGAATCTGTAATTATCCAATATTATACAACCAAATCGAATAGCTGTATAAACCCAAACAACAGTAATAAAACCTAGACGAAGCTCCAGCTGGCCAACCACTGACTAGCCCCTCCTGGATCCACCCTCCTCATCCAATCGCAAACCTGCCCCATGGAATAGGGTGTCCAGAAAATACAGAGTACGAGACGTGAGCATAAAACGCTCAGTGCGAGAGTATGAGTATACATGCATGCAAAGTGAACTCCCTATAGACTCGATGTCAAGGATCAGATAACAGAGACAGACCGGGCCCTGGTATGTAGCACGTTGTGTCGTCGCTTCAGGAGGTGGCTCCCATACCGAGATAATCGTGGATACGCCGGACCCAAATCGATTGAAGTCCATCCACTAACAGGATAGGGTACAACCCTACTACAGACATCTCGAAGGAGATACAGCAAGATGCAAATGAATGCAGCATAATATCATGGCATATAAATCATGCAGTCACATAATACATGCATACTCAGTCAGGATATCTCGAACAGTACTTCCGTACCTCAAAACAGTGCAAGCTCTACCAACTCTAGGTCCACGCCTATAGTCTGCTCTACACTGCCAAATGATACTACTATCATTAAAGTGCTCTAAAAGCCTTAACTAAGCTATTGCATACTCCTAAATATTTATAGGAAGCAAAAGCTATACCTTCGTCCGTCGTTAGCCCTTTGATGTCGATGCCTCCAGAACTTGGGCACAACTCCGCTACGACTACCGAACGCCTCGCCGACCTCCGGACCAAGCCTAAGAAGACTAGAACAACTCCAAAAGGACTAGAAAGGAAAGGACAACTCGGAATTGGCAAAGAGAAATGAAGCCTCGGCCTTCTATTTATAGACAACGATCGGAGCCTCCGATCCTCGATCGGAACGTCCGATCCTGCCATCGGAGCTTCCGAAGATCCTTATCTGCCACGTGTCAAAATATCATTTGTTGACTTCGGATAGGGGTGATCGGAGCTTCCGGTCCTGATCGGAGCTTCCGATCCAACCACACGTCATGCCTGACGTAATAACATCGGTGCCTCCGATCGCTCATCGGAGCTTCCGATCCTGTTCGGAGCTTCCGATCGTGCCTTCGGAGCTTCCGATCCGTCCGATACCTAATTCAATTAATTAGCATTAATCCTTTAATTACTCAATTAGGGCACGGGCTACTACATTCTCCCCCACTTAAGATATTTCGTCCTCGAAAACAGATCTTAAGTACCGAATGCAAAATACAGAAATCAGAAACATTCTTTATTCAATCAAACGTTTACAGAGTTTGCAACTGAATACAACTTAAAGAATGAAATCAAAACAACTCAGGATGGTCTTTATGCATCCTGTCCTCAAGCTCCCAAGTGGCTTCCTCAGTGCCTCGGTGCTGCTACTGAATTAAAACCAAAGGAATGACTTTGTTCCGTAAAACCTTATCCTTATAATCCAGGATACGAAGAGGTTTCTCAACATAAGTCAAATCCTTGTCTACCTGAGCCTCAGATCGCTGCAGAATATGAGATTCATCTGCCACATACCATTGCAACAGAGATACGTGGAACACGTCGTGAATGCTGGATAGATGCGGTGGCAAAGCTAGTCGATAAGCCAAATCGCCAATACTCTCCAAGATCTCAAACGGACCGATAAATCTGGGAGACAACTTGCCCTTAAGGCCAAATCTGAGAATCTTGTGGAAAGGTGACACTCTCAGAAACACTTTCTCCCCGACCTCGAACTGCAAAGGCCTACGCTTGATATTAGCATAACTGGCCTGATGATCCTGTGCAGTCTTAATCCGTTTCTTGATCTGATCAACAATGTCTATCGCCTGCTGGATAAACTCCGGTCCTTCAGCCTGTCTCTCCCCCACTTCTTCCCAAAAGAGTGGAGTACGACAACGTCGCCCATACAACGCTTCAAAAGGTGCCATCCCAATACTAGTGTGATAATTGTTGTTGTAAGCGAACTCGATCAACGGCAAATGATCCTGCCAGGCTGAACCAAAATCCATGACGCACGCTCTAAGCATATCCTCTAACGTACGGATAGTGCGCTCTGACTGACCATCAGTCTCCGGATGATAGTCTGTACTCAAACTGAGAGTAGTACCCATCGCACGCTGAACACTCCCCCAGAATCTAGAAGTAAACCTGGGGTCCCGATCGCTGACAATGCTCACAGGCACTCCATGAAGTCGGACGATCTCCTGAATGTACATCCGTGCCATGCGATCCACAGAGTACTCTCGGCTATAGGCAATGAAATGCGCTGACTTGGTGAGTCGGTCCACCACCACCCAGATAGCATCACAGTTCTTCGGGGATACCGGCAAATGGGTCACAAAGTCCATAGTGATAAACTCCCATTTCCATTCAGGAATAGGCAGACTGTGAAGCATCCTCCAGGTCGTCGGTGCTCTGCCTTGACCTGTTGACACACCAAGCATCTCGAAACAAACTGATAAACACTGCCTTTCATTCCCTTCCACCAGAAACGAGTACGTAGATCATTGTACATCTTGTTGCTCCCAGGATGAATACTCAACTTAGTGCGATGTGCCTGAGACAAAATCTCCTCTCGCAACTCTTCATCCTGTGGAATCACAAGCCTACCAGACAAACACAGAAAGCCATCTGACTGATAATGAAATCCAGACGAGCTACCCTCGTTAGCTAGACGAGCTAAACGCTGGGTCTTTGAATCAGACATCTGAGCATCTCGGATCCGCGAGTACAAAGCTGGCTCAGATAGTGTCGCAAACATCTGGATACTCTGCATACCTTTCTTATTCTTGAAGGTAAAACCTGAAGTACAACAGTCACTGATCGCACTAGACATCGAACAAGTATGAAGTGCGGATAGTCGCACCTTGCGACTCAAAGCATCAGCGGTGAGATTAGCAGCTCCCGGATGGTACTTAATCTCGCAATCATAGTCCTTAAGCAAGTCCATCCAATGTCTCTGTCTCATGTTCAATTCTGCCTGAGTGAACAAATACTTGAGACTCTTATGGTCGGTGAAGATCTCAAATTTCTCGCCATAAAGATAATGACGCCAGATCTTCAAAGCGAACACAATGGCTGCCAATTCCAAATCATGGACTGGGTAGTTGTCCTCGTGAAGCTTCAGCTGTCTAAAAGCGTATGCGATCACATGCCCATTCTGAGTCAGGACACAACCTAACCCCTGAAGAGAAGCATCCGTGTAAACTACATACCCTCCAGATCCTGACGGTAATGCCAACATCGGCGCAGAAGTCAACCGCCGTCAAAGCTCACGGAAATTCTCCTCACACTCGGAGGACCACTCAAAATTCACACCCTTGCGGGTAAGCTGCGTCAACGGTCGAGCTAACTGAGAGAAGTTCAGAATGAAGCGATGATAATACCCTGCTAGACCCAGAAAACTACGGATCTCAGCAACCTTCGTCGGACGTGACCAATTAAGTACCGCTTCAATCTTGCTTGGATCAACAGAAATCCCCTCCCTGGATATGATATGGCCAAGAAAAACCACTCTATCCATCCAGAACTCACACTTGCTCAGCTTGGCGTACAATTGCTCATCTCAAAGAGTCTGTAGTACCAATTGCAAGTGAGAAACATGCTCTTCCGTATTACGCGAATAAACCAGGATGTCGTCAATGAAGACCACGCCAAACTTGTCCAAATACTCCCTGAAGACACGGTTCATCAAATCCATGAATATAGCCGGCGCATTGGTCAAACCAAATGGCATCACTAGGAACTCGTAATGCCCATAGCGAGTACGGAATGCAGTCTTGGCTACGTCCTGATCACGGACTCTCAACTGATGATACCCAGATCTTAAGTCAATCTTGGAGTAAATTGATGTGCCCTGCAGCTGGTCAAACAAGTCATCAACACGAGGCAACGGATACTTGTTCTTCACAGTGACTCGATTCAGCTGCCGATAGTCAGTGCACAGCCGCATCGACCCATCCTTCTTCTTCACGAAGAGAACAGGAGCTCCCCAAAGAGATACACTAGGACGAATATACCCCTTGTCCAAAAGATCCTGTAGCTGATTCTTCAACTCACGCATCTTTGACGGTGCCAGACGATACGATGCTCTAGAAATAGGCGAAGTACCCGACATCAACTCTATGCCAAACTCGACTTCCCCAGCAGGAGGAAAACCCGGAATCTCATCAGGAAACACATCTGGAAATTCATCCACAACAGGAATGCTCTCTATCCCAATACTCTCAGCGGACAAATCAACTGCATAGATAAGGTAGCCTTCCCCGCCAGACTCCAGAGCTCGACAGGCTCTCAAAGCTGATACCAAAGGCATCGGGGGTCGCACTCCCTCACCATAGAAAAACCAACTCTCACTCCCTTCCGGATGAAAGCGTACTAATTTCTGATAGCAGTCCACTGAAGCTCGATAGGTAGTCAGCACATCTATTCCCAGAATGCAATCAAAGTCGTCCATCGCCAGGACCATGAGATTCGCTAACAGAATGTTCCCTTCGAACTCTAAAGGGCAACCCATCACTAGACGCTTAGCCAAAGCAGATTGGCCCGTCGGAGTAGAAACAGACATTACTACGTCTAGTGCAATGCATGGTAACTTATGCCTCTCAACAAAACGTGCAGAAATGAAGGAATGAGATGCACCAGTGTCAATAAGTACAAGAGCAGGTATACCATAAAGCATAAATGTACCTGCGATGACTTTCTCATTCTCCTCCACAGCCTGATCATGTCTCAGGGCAAACACCTGGCCAGAAGCTCGTGGCCTCAAATGAGAACTCCCAGCAGACAGTCCCTGCGACCTCTGCTGAACGGTGGCCTGAGAACCCGATCCTGAACCAGATCCAGAACCGCCTCCCCCAGACTGTGGACAATCCCTCCGGATATGACCAGTCTCTCCACAACGGAAACAAGCTCCAAAAGCTCTGCGGCACTGGTCGGATGGATGGTTCTTCCCACAGTGATCACACTTGTCCTTCTTACCATAACGGACAATACCTCCAGAACCAGAGGAAGAAGAAGATCCAGACTTCTTGAAAGTTTGGGCATGGGGACCCAAAGAACTAGCAGGCCTCGACTGAGGAAAAGACCTGTTCCGCCGAATGCTGTCCTCTGCCTGATGACAATGGCTCACCAAACCCTCGTAGGACATGTCGTCGCCAACCGCCACACCGTCATGGATCTCAGGGTTAAGGCCCTGAAGGAACAGATTATACTTCATCTCTGAGCTATCAGCAATCTCGGGGCAATAGGATAACAGATCAAAGAACCTCTGCTGATACTCATCGATAGACATGGTTCCCTGTCGCAGACTTAGTAGCTCGTCTGCCTTCGACTGTCGGAGTGCAGGAGGAAAATACCGCTTTTGGAAAGCTGTGCGGAACTCGGCCCAGGTGGCCACTCCTCTCGCCGCAACAAAAGGTGCAGAAGTAAACCTCCACCACCTGCGCGCACGCCCATCCAGAAGATAGCCAAGGGTCTCCACCTTCTGCTCATCGGTGCATTGGAAAGTCTGAAAAGTCATCTCCATGCGGTCTAACCAGTTCTCCGCATCCTCCGGAGACTCACCTCCAACTAAGGGCTTAGGACCCATAGCTAAGAATCGACGCACAGTGAAACGCTCGTCGTCATGGTGACGATGACGCCGCTCTCGACGAGGCTCCCTGTCGGCATCACCCCAACGCCCACCAACACTGCCATGAGAACTCTGGTCGTCACGATTTGACATCTACAAAAATACCTCAAGATGAGACTAAATCCCAAGAAATCTTTTGCATGCTCTGATACCATAAATGTAGTGACCCTTACCCGGATCACCTACTAAACAGAACTTAGGCATGCAATTAACTTAATAAAACAGATATCAGAATAAAACTACGGAAACCAATAACATTATACAATCCCAAGTAAAGGAATCTGTAATTATCCAATATTATACAACCAAATCGAATAGCTGTATAAACCCAAACAACAGTAATA
This sequence comes from Henckelia pumila, assembly GCF_033568475.1. Lineage (NCBI taxonomy): Eukaryota > Viridiplantae > Streptophyta > Magnoliopsida > Lamiales > Gesneriaceae > Henckelia > Henckelia pumila. Next base: position 4,089,916 of record NC_133122.1, read on the forward strand.
AAACCTAGACGAAGCTCCAGCTGGCCAACCACTGACTAGCCCCTCCTGGATCCACCCTCCTCGTCCAATCGCAAACCTGCCCCATGGAATAGGGTGTCCAGAAAATACAGAGTACGAGACGTGAGCATAAAACGCTCAGTGCGAGAGTATGAGTATACATGCATGCAAAGTGAACTCCCTATAGACTCGAGGTCAAGGATCAGATAACAGAGACAGACCGGGCCCTGGTATGTAGCACGTTGTGTCGTCGCTTCAGGAGGTGGCTCCCATACCGAGATAATCGTGGATACGCCGGACCCAAATCGATGGAAGTCCATCCACTAACAGGATAGGGTACAACCCTACTACAGACATCTCGAAGGAGATACAACAAGATGCAAATGAATGCAGCATAATATCATGGCATATAAATCATGCAGTCACATAATACATGCATACTCAGTCAGGATATCTCGAACAGTACTTCCGTACCTCAAAACAGTGCAAGCTCTACCAACTCTAGGTCCACGCCTATAGTCTGCTCTACACTGCCAAATGATACTACTATCATTAAAGTGCTCTAAAAGCCTTAATTAAGCTATTGCATACTCCTAAATATTTATAGGAAGCAAAAGCTATACCTTCGTCCGTCGTTAGCCCTTTGATGTCGATGCCTCCAGAACTTGGGCACAACTCCGCTACGACTACCGAACGCCTCGCCGACCTCCGGACCAAGCCTAAGAAGACTAGAACAGCTCCAAAAGGACTAGAAAGGAAAGGAGAACTCGGAATTGGCAAAGAGAAATGAAGCCTCGGCCTTCTATTTATAGACAACGATCGGAGCCTCCGATCCTCGATCGGAACGTCCGATCCTGCCATCGGAGCTTTCGAAGATCCTTATCTGCCACGTGTCAAAATATCATTTGTTGACTTCGGATAGGGGTGATCGGAGCTTCCGGTCCTGATCGGAGCTTCCGATCCAACCACACGTCATGCCTGACGTAATAACATCGGTGCCTACGATCTCTCATCGGAGCTTCCGATCCTGTTCGGAGCTTCCGATCGTGCCTTCGGAGCTTCCGATCCGTCCGATACCTAATTCAATTAATTAGCATTAATCCTTTAATTACTCAATTAGGGCACGGGCTACTACAAGTCTTTTCTGTATATCTGGACACCATATTCGACGGGGCAGATTTAGGTGAGGGTTTGAGCACCAGGAGCTTGGAGTAATCAGTGACCTTGAAGACAGCAGGATTAGCTGTAGGTTTTATTGGGTTGTATGATCGAATCTGTTTAGCCGGTTGTATTCCGCCGGTCTTTTTGTATTTAAGTCTTCCGCAGCGATGTTATTTAATGCATGTTTTATTATGCTCTTATCTCTGATTAGGTAGTGGATCCGGGATGGGTCGCTACATTTATTGGTATCAGAGCAATGCATGCAAGGGACTTAGGAAATTGATATTAAGACTTCTTGATTATCCTTGTAGGATTGATTGAGGCCCAGCGAAAGAAGATTTGGTTCTTCATTGCCGAGGTTTGCGGCATAAGTCTTTACTATAAGGAATGCAACAGTGATGAGAACACCAGTAGTAGCATATCGATAGATAGACTGACTGCTTTGGACAGTTCATCATTCGATGCATTGGGATGTTGATCGAAGAATATATGGATTCCAGCCAAGGAAGACTAGAAGAGAAGATCGAGTATATCGCGTCAGATACCTCTGAGGGCTATTTGGAACGAATGGTGTTTAATAATCCATGTGGTTCCAGTCCTCGAATATTCTTCACTCATAGTTCGAGAGATTGTCAGATAGACCTTTACCAGGGAATGCTTCGAGTGCCTAAGGCATGGCAGGTTCCTAGCGTAAGGTCTGTAAACTCATGCAGAACATGGTTTTTCCGGTATGCTTGCATTCATGCTTTTGTTTGGCATACGGGAAACTTCATGTTCAAAAGCATGATTCGGATACAAGAAGAACGCTGATGGTAGATCGCGAGCAAAAGAAGTCGATCGACATGCACTGACGCAGAGCATAGCTGGTTAGCTATTACGTGCCATTTCTCCGGAGTTCTTCGCCGGAGGACATGTAGAGAGACTTGGACGGGAGTATGCTTGTATCGATGCGTGTGTCGATGGGAAGCTTCATGCTCTAGGAACGAAGACAAGATATGATGATTTTAAATACTGTATTGTTGTAGTTGTAAACAGTATTTCAGTTGTAACGAATCATCAAAATTTGGTTGTATTAGTTCAAGTTATTGGATGTACATTTGTTGTATTTTGAATACTGTATGTATTACATGGGATTGTAATAAAGGAAATTGTACATAACTTGAAGTAATGATACATGTTTTACTTATTCAGCAATTCGTGATTGATTGCAAGTAATTTTATAAAGTTTGGCTTGGAATTAGTTGATTGGTAATCAACTAGGTTAGCTCATGGATTTTGGGTAAGCCAGCGGTAACGAATTGAAGTGAGGTTAGTCTAGGTGTTTTCCTAGGATTGACCTATTTAGTCATTTGACTGGGTTAGTGCCATTGATGAGGTGATTCATCTGGGGGCATGGGATTATTGATCTTGTTTTGGAATTTTGAGTTTCGTTCTAGATGATTTCCGTAGATCAATAGCTTGATTAACCTTCATAGGTTGAGACTTCGTGATGATGGGATTTCATCGGGATATATATATACCGAGAGTTGTGGACTATGACCATGACTAGACATGATGGAGCGCGACCCTATGCCAATGTTACTCTGGGAGTCTTTCGTACTTTGGAGAATGTCTGGAAGCCTTCGTGCTTCAGGATTGGCGGTGGGAAGGCTACTAGTCTAGAGTTGTGGTAACAGTCACAACGGGGTATGAATTTGGATTAGTTTCCTTGGTTAGGTATCAATGGTTTAGATATCGTCTGACTGTCGTCAGAGATATTGGCTGGTTAAGTATCTGTGGTTTAGATATCGTCTGACTATCGTCAGAGATATTGCTTTGGATTTTGTCATAAGGACCAGTCTTGGAGGGATTTCCTTGACAAGTGCGTACTCTGAGCAGATAGTTTTAGACTAATTGGTTACTGCTAGACTAGTGGATCTAGTCGGTGTTTGGATGCTCTGGTGATAGGGGCTAACTAGGAGTTTGGTTTGTGAACTTCCTATAACGTTTGACTCGGGGATTAGTATTTTTTCAGCATTGATGGTTTCCTTCAGTGATAGATTATATCCGATGCTAAGGATTGTACATGACGATTTGAGGCGTGAGGATAGCGTGATTTATGCCAGTGTACACTTGGTGGTGATTTCAGGTGGGACACCGTGGCAAGTAACCTCAGTCTCGATTTGTTGCAGTCTTAGCAAGAGATATAATTATCAGGAGTATGTTCAACGATAGATGAAATCATTCGGACTTGTATTGCGGCTTGAGTTGAACAAGTCCTTATGATCATCTTGGATGAAGATAGACAGTGGATAGTATGTCTAGACTGGTGCAGGTTTAGCACTAGTGACTACTTGTAACTTTTGTCTGACTCTGTCAAAGATGAGTGATTGAATCAACTGTGATTCTTTTGATTTCAAGTATTTGGGATCTGCGGACGTGTGGCATTGAGATCATTGATAGTGATCGGCCATGGGATTTTTCATTGTTCTGTGATTGTCTGATTAGAATTTCTATCGTCAGGCATAGCAAGAGCTACAGTAGATCAACTTGATTGATCAGAATATTCCAATTGGTACTGATTGGGATATAGTGAATCAAGAAGTGCTGGAATAGTACTTAAGTATGGTATGCTATGATATAGCGATTCAAATGCATTTAGGAAATTCTTTAGTCGCTAAGGAATCTCCAGGGATGCGGGAATCGAGACTTTTGGATTCTGCGGATCACGAAAGTGGTCATTAGTTTTCTTTTGCGATCGTAGTTGTTGGTAACGTTGCTTTGGCTACCAGTGACGGATTTTGATCTGAAAATTGCTTGGTTTTAGCAATGATTTATTCAGTTTGCGGAAAAAGGATTCAGTGATTGTTCCAGGGTTGTCGGTCAACGAATTTTGGAGACTGTTAGTCGGAATGATCATCTTGGGTGCTTCCAGCAGATTTCTCAAGAGTTGTTCTTGAGCGGTAATTCGACAAGTGCTTTTGGATTTCAATGAGCATTAGCATGATAGCATTAGTTGTTTCATGGGATGAGACAACAGCTAAGACTTGTGTTTCTGAGTCTGGAAGGATTGTTGTCACTGATATCCCAGTGCGTTCTGATATGCTGTGTCATTGAAAGGATTTGATAACGTAATTGCCATCCGTATTGATAGATTCTGTGCGGGATCGCGGTAAATCAGTTTGGTTATCCCCGCTAGGGAGCCAAGGGTTTGGTTATCTGGAACAGGATTAATCGGAATTGTTTTCGTTGATACTATCTCTAGTTCTGATATGGAAGTAAACATCTGATTGAGACTACTGCTGAGGATGGTGTGGTCCATCAGGGAGTTTCAGCATGATGTTTGTGAATTTCGAGACGAAGACCTCGAAGAATGCTTTTAGACAAGAAATTGTGTATAAGGATCTTATCACAATTGGGGTTAGTAATCTTTGTTTGCTAGTTGTTGTTCTTTGGGAACATTTGTTGGCCAATGGCAGGGTGAGTACTGAAAGTACATACTATGACGCCAGGAATTGTCAGGATTTTGTTGTTATCCATGGCAGGATGACTAATGTAATCGAGTAGATGCTATCTACGATGGCGAGATTCGGATCAAGGTTTATCGCAATTATTCTAAGGATTTCAAATGGTTAGAGTCGCGTGCAGTGGTGCGATTGCTCTGCGAGCGGGTGGCCGGTAGCTGCCATTTCTATTCGCATAAGGTACTGTTTTGGAAAATATATTTTATCCTTCGTGATAAAAAGTAACTCACACGAGTTCTTGGAAAAATGATATCTAGGATTTGACCGAGAGTTGAATCTAGGTCGATTGTTTAGGGCTTTTCGATAACATCAAGAGATGAGATGTTACCGTTAGACCAGTGAGATACAATGTGTTGTATCTTGTTCTCTAGTTGGACTGCGATGGAGTTCGTACATATCTATAGATAACTGCTGATTAATTACTATCTTAGCAAGGGTGTCATCGCTAAGATTTGTAGGCAGTGTGACTGATTCAATGGGCAATTTGGACCGAAGGTGCCGTGTTGTTGAGGTTATCGATGGATAACTGACAGTAGTCAATAGTGTTACACTATTTTATCAAGGATTGGGTCTGTCGAAGGTTATTCGACCCAATATTTGGAACCGGAACTATTGATGAATTGGACAAGTGGTTTGTACTATATTCCGAGGTTTACCTTAGATTTCGAGGGCGAAATCCTTTTAAGGTGGTGGGAATGTAGTGGCCCGTATCCAAAACTAATGATTAATGAGTAATGAGTAATTAAATCGTATAATCATGTTGGGATTAAGTAAAACATGATTAAGGAAATTCCAGAAGGGTTAACGGATTCCAGAAATGGATCCAGGACACTCGAAAATGGCTTAGAGGGTTTCATGACTCGAGTGCGATCGGAACCACCGATCCAGGATCGGAGCCTCCGATCTTGGTGAGTTCGGAACCACATCGGAAGCAAGGAGATCGGAACGTCCGATCAGGATCGGAGCTTCCGATGGCTGTGGGTGACAGGTGTGTGGTTGCATGTGGACCGAATTGACACGTAGCGGACGGAACTTCCGATCGGGGAACGGAGCTTCCGATCTAAACGAACGGAGCTTCCGATCGAGGAACGGAGCTTCCGATCGATGCCTATAAATATGAGGTCCGAGCTCCTCATTTCTTGCCAATTCCGAGTTCCTCTCCTTCGCCTAGTAGCTCTATTTTAGGGCTTTGGGTACTCTTATTTTAGAGTTGGAGTAGAGAATATATTTTAGTATAGTCAGACAGTGTCTGACATAGTAGCGGAGCTGCGCTCGTGTAGCGGAGTAGTGCTCGAGGCTGTGGAGCTGCAGCAGGGGTGTGCCCCTAGTTGCGGGATAGTCGCCATCAGTGGGCTGACGACGGACGCAGGTATAGCTATGGTCTCCTTAAATTATTTAGGAGTATGCAATAGCTTAGTTAAGGCTTTTAGCGCTTATTGAATGATGCATGGGTATTTGCATTGTAGACTTGATGATAGGCTTGGAACCTAGAGTGGGACTACTAGGACTGCCTTAGAAAGGTACGTAAGTACTGACTGAGATTGCCAGCGGATATGCATGATTATATGTTGCATTTATGTGTTTGCATGTTATTATTGTTATGCGGCATGTGCATATCATCTTGTGCCTGTACATCTGTATATCTTTTGAGATGAGCCAGTTAGGGTTGCTCAGCCCTGTTAGGACATTTGATATTGAGTACCTTTAGGTACTGATATCTAGAGGACTCCGTGGTCCGCGTCCGGGATTTGGGAATGAGTGGTCGCACACAGTGGTTAGCTACCCCGATGTGACGAGCTTATATTCCAGGCGCCAGTATGAGCAGTTTGTATACAGTTATCCCAGATATGGATACCCTGTCATTTGCATGCATCATATTTGCATGTTTATCCGTATTTGCATATTGAGTTAGAGCTCACGTTTAGTCTTTTCTGTATATCTGGACACCCTATTCGACGGGGCAGATTTAGGTGCAGGGTTTGAGCACCAGGAGCTTGGAGTAATCAGTGACCTTGAAGACAGCAGGATTAGCTGTAGGTTTTATTGGGTTGTATGATCGAATCTGTTTAGCCGGTTGTATTCCGCCGGTCTTTTTGTATTTAAGTCTTCCGCAGCGATGTTATTTAATGCATGTTTTATTATTCTCTTATCTCTGATTAGGTAGTGGATCCGGGATGGGTCGCTACATTCCAAGCCCTTGAATGATCCTGTAATAGATTGATAACAAATTGTGAACAATTGTGAAATTTCAAAAATTTGGGGAAAAAGGGTTGGTAATTAATCAATTTCGGAGTGTTATTGAACTTCAAAAGAGAATATGGGCTTTTGATTTTGGGCCGGATCGGAAGCTCCGAACCCAGATCGGAAGCTCCGATCCTAGCCACTTCGGAAGCTCAGCGGAAGCACCGAGATCGGAAGCTCCGATCTTGGAACGGAAGTTCCGATCTCCAGCTGCCAGCTTTGCCCGATGACTCAGCCGCGAGTTTTGACAAGTGTTGATCGGGGGTGAGATCGGAAGCTCTGATCGTCGGATCGGAAGTTCCGATCCTGGCGTGTTCTGCATGCACGCAATGAGCTGGATCGGAAGCTCCGATCCCGAAATCGGAAGTTCCGATCCTGGCCGGGAATTTTGCCTATAAATAGGTCTCGTTCGATTTCATTTTAAAATACGAATTCCCGAGTTTCTTTCTTCAGTTATATAGTATGAGATATACACTTGAGGGCCCTATCGGTTATAATAGAGGTTCTGGAATAACCAAGGTGTGGTTATAGTCATCCGGGACTAGCGACTCCAAAGGGCTAACTACGGACGAAGGTATGGTCCGGGAATCTATTTAAGTTTTGGGAGTACTTATTAGCTTAGTTAAGGCTTATAGAATTTATGTAGTGATACGGTGAACTTTTGAATATAGGCTTGGAACCTAGGATCCTATTATACTTGAACTAGCCTAGAGGTACGTACACATTGACTGAGATTGCCAACGAGTATACATGTTTATATGTTGCATTTATTTGACATTATTATATGGCATGATGTATGATTTATCGCTTTCTATACTTATATGTCATGTGCATATACACGTTGAGCCCATACCTTGTTATACCTGACTATAGAGCCGCTCAGTTCTATACTCGATAGTCTGTCACTGAGAGTATCGCGACGGCGGGGGCATTTATGTCTGTCTACTCTGGTGTACTAGAAGAGTGTGGTTGCACCCAGAGGTTGATCCGTGCGGTGGCAGCACTCATGTGGCGCCGGTTCTGAGCATGATTTTTCTGATGACCCGTTACCAGTCATCATGTTGCATGCATTATATACATATGTTTACTCATGTTTATGTACTGGGCGTTAGCGCTCACGTCCTAGTTGTTATCTTGGACACCCTATTCCATGGGGCAGGTCGCAGGATGGACGGAGCTGGTGGTTCAAGGCAGGACTAGGGAGCAGGAGCCTTGAAGATTTTAATATACAGCAGGACTCGATATAGCTGTATAATATTTACTGTTTAAGTTTTCGATTTGGTTGTATCACTACAGTATTAAGCCTGGATTATTTACTAAGCTGATATGTAAATTATGGATTATGTTTCTGCACGTTTTTACTTTGTTATGTATTTTGTTGTATTAAGTTTAATGCATGCTATTAGTTGCCAGCTAGTAGGTGATTCCATGCAGGGTCATTACATTTTTGGTATCAGAGCATGCTTAGATTTTGGGATTAGTACTTGGGATTTAGTTTAGTCTTGAGTAATTCTTGCGCATTTGGGATTTTAATGTGCAATTCTTTTCAGGATATGGCTGACGAGAGTCACGGTAGTGTTGGACAGGGAGGTGGTCATCATCATCGTCATCACCGCCATCATGATGATCAACATCGTCATCATGAGGGTAGACGTCGCTACTCTATTAATAAGTTCATGCAAGTAGGACCGAAACCTTTGGTGGGAGGCGAGAATCCTGAACAAGAAAGAAGTTGGATGTCTAAACTCGAGAGTACTTTTCGTGCTTTCGATTGTACTGAGGATCAGAAATTGGAAGTTCTAGAATTCATTCTAGAGGATCGAGCACGTTTTTGGTGGGATGCCAAAGATGCTCAGGCACGTACTGAGAGAGGACAGGTGACTTGGGGGGATTTCTGTCGGGAGTTTCAGAAATTGTATTTTCCTACGGCTGTTCTCCAAGCACGATCTATGGAGTTGCTTACTTTGAGGCAAGGATCAATGACTATTGATCAATATCAGCAACGATTTCTTGATCTGCTACCTTTCAGTCCTCATATCAATGAGAGTGTTTCATCGAAGTATGATATCTTTCTACAAGGTTTGAACCAAGATATCTACTCTCAGGTTGTCGTCTGTGATGACCCGGTATGTTTTGAGACTTTGGTGAACCGTTGCCGTCTTGTGGAGACTAGCAACAGGCGGGCACAACTGATGATGCCAGGACAGCCTAGTAGATATTTTGAGCCTCGAGCTCAATCTGTTGTGCAATCTGGACCTACATCTTCTTCTACTCCTACTACTTCATCTGGATCTCGTAGTTCACGAGGTATGTTCTGTTTTGGGAAGAAGAAGAAGAATGAGGAGTTTTGTAATCACTGTGGAGGGAAGCATCCTGAATCTCCATGTCGGAGAGCTACTGGTGCTTGTTATATTTGTGGTCAGCAGGGACATCTGCGGAGAGATTGTCCTCAGCGCATGGGTTTTGCTAGTGGATCAGGATCACAGGTTGGATCTCAGGCTTCTATTGTTTAACGGCAGCAGTCAGCACCACAGAGTTCTTCCGATTATCGTCCACAGACTCAAGGATAGGTGTTTGCTCTGTCTCAGGAGCAGGCTACAGAGGGAAGCGATCGCATGTTGGCAGGTACCTTTCTGTTATGTGGTATTCCTGCACTTGTATTAATTGATACTGGAGCATCGCATTCCTTTATTTCTAGTCACTTTGTTAAGTGACATAGATTACCTTATGTATCTTTAGATATGGATTTAGTTGTATCTACTCCGTTGGAGCAAGAGATAGTAACTAAGCGTCTAGTGATGGGTTGCCTTCTGGAGTTTGAGGGTAATGTGATAGTAGCTAATTTGATGATATTAGCGATGGCAGATTTTGACTGTATCTTGGGAATAGATATGCTGACATTGTATCATGCTACTGTGGATTGTTATTAGCGTCTGGTACAATTTCATTCGGATGAGGGTGATAGCTGGTATTTTTATGGTGAGGGTGCGCGACCTCCGATGCCAATTGTTTCGGCTCTGAAGGCATGTCATGTCTTGGAGTCAGGTGGGGAGGGCTACCTTATCTATGCAGTTGATATGTCCACGAGTAGTACGGGTATTGATCAGTTACCGGTTGTCAGCGAGTTTCCTGACGTATTCCCTGATGAGATTCCTGGTTTTCCTCCAGTGCGAGAGGTTGAATTTGGTATTGATTTAGTACCAGGAACTACGCCTATATCCCGAGCGCCTTATCGTCTGGCACCGTTAGAGATGAGGGAATTGAAATAGCAGTTACAGGATCTGCTTGATAAGGGATATATTCGTCCGAGTGTTTCTCCGTGGGGAGCACCTATTTTGTTTGTCAAGAAAAAGGATGGATCGATGCGATTGTGTATTGATTACAGGCAGTTGAATCGTGTCACAATCAAGAATAAGTATCCTTTACCACGGATTGATGATCTGTTTGATCAACTACAGGGTACTTCTGTTTATTTTAAGATAGATCTGAGATCTGGATACCATCAGATGCGGGTACGAGACTCAGATATATCTATGACTGCTTTCAGGACCAGATACGGGCATTATGAATTTCTGGTGATGCCATTCGGTTTGACGAATGCACCGGCAGTCTTTATGAATCTGATGAATCAGATATTTCGAGAGTATCTTGATAGATTTGTCATCGTCTTCATTGATGATATTCTTGTCTATTCTCATGACAAGGATGAGCATGCACAACATCTAAGGATTGTTTTACAGATGCTACGCGATAAGCAGATTTATGTGAAATTGAGCAAGTGTGAATTCTGGCTTGATCGGGTAGTGTTTCTCGGTCATGTGATTTCTAATGAAGGGATATCTGTTGATCCTAGTAAGATAGAGGTAGTGCTGAACTGGTCTCGACCGACGACGGTTGCTGAGATTCGTAGTTTCTTGGGTCTAGCGGGATATTACCGTCGGTTCATCGAGATTTTTTCACAGTTGGCCAGGCCTTTGACTCAGCTTACTCGGAAAGATGTAACCTTCATATGGTCCTCGGATTGTGAGGAGTCATTTCACGAGCTGAGTAGACGTCTTACTACTGCACCTGTGCTAGCTCTACCTTATGGATCAGGAGGTTATGTTGTCTATACTGATGCCTCTGGTCAGGGGTTAGGATGTGTTTTGACACATCATGGACATGTTATTGCCTATGATTCTCGACAGTTGAAGACGCATGAGAGTAATTATCCAGTGCATGATCTCGAGTTAGCCGTCATTGTATTTGCGCTCAAGATTTGGAGGCATTATCTTTATGGCGAGAAATTTGAGATATTCACGAATCACAAGAGTCTGAAATATTTATTCACTCAGGCAGAGTTGAATATGCGACTGAGACGCTGGATGGATCTTTTGAAGGATTATGATTGTGAAATCAAATATCATCCAGGTTCTGTTAATCTTACTGCTGATGCCTTGAGTCGGCAGGTGAGACTTTCTGCACTTCAGACTAGTGAAGTATCTCATATGATTCAAGAGTGTTGTTCATTGAGTTTTACGCTCAAGCATAAGAAAGGGAGGAATGGGATTCGATTGTATACTATTTTATCTGATCCAACATTGTATTCTCGGATCAGAGATGCTCAGATATCTGATGTTAAGACTCAGCGTTTGGCACGTCTAGCCAATGGAGTTAATACATCTGGATTTCATTTTCAGGCAGATGGTTTATTTTGCCTATCTAATCGAGTGGTTGTACCTAATGATGCGGAGCTCAGAACGATATTCTTTCTCAAGCTCACAGGAGTCGATTATCAGTTCATCCTGGAAGCATGAAAATGTATAAGGACTTGCGAACTAGATTATGGTGGAAAGGAATGAAGAGAAGTGTGTATCAATTTGTTTCGAGATGTTTGGTTTGTCAACAGGTCAAGGCTGAACATCAACGACCAGGTGGATTACTGCAGAATCTTGATATTCCCGAATGGAAGTGGGAGCATGTGACTATGGACTTTGTTACCCACTTGCCTAGGACATCACGTCAGTGTGATGGTATCTGGGTTGTCGTTGACTGTTTGACGAAATCAGCACACTTTATTCCTTATAACCAGAAGTATTCTTATGATCGCATGGCACGTTTATACATCCAGGAGATACTGCGATTGCATGGGATTCCAGTGAGCATAGTCAGTGATAGAGACCCGCGATTTACCTCACGTTTTTGGGGTAGTTTTTAGGGGGCGTTGGGTACCACTCTGAGTTTGAGCACTGTGTATCATCCGGAGACTGATGGGCAGTCAGAATGGACGATTCGTACGCTGGAGGATATGCTACGTTCTTCTGTCATGGATTTTGGCTTATCTTGGCAGGATCAGTTACCTTTGATTGAATTTGCCTACAATAACAGTTATCATCGTAGTATTGATATGGCACCTTTCGAGGCATTGTACGGTCGACGGTGTCGTACTCCGTTATTCTGGGATGAAGTCGTGGAATGACAAGTCGAGGGTCCTGAATTGGTGCAGCAGATTGTAGACAAGGTAGATTTGATCAAGCATAGGATCAAAGTTGCTCAAGATAGACAAGCCAGTTATGCTAATATTCGTCGCAGGTCACTTCAGTTTGAGTCTGGTAAATATGTGTTTCTCCGAGTATCACCTTTCAGGAAGGTGATGAGATTCGGCGTGAAATGCAAGTTGTCTCCTCGTTTCATTGGGCCTTTCCAGATACTGGAGAAGATCAAAGATGTTGCATATCGTTTGGCTTTACCGCCAAATCTTTCCAGTATACATAATGTTTTTCATGTGTCGTTACTTCGACAGTATATAGCTGATGAATCTCATGTGATTCAGTCTACTGATATTCAGCTAGAGCCATATCTGTCTTTTGTTAAACGACCAATCCGTATCCTAGACAAGAAGGAGAAAGTTCTTCGGAACAAGACTATACCACTTGTGATGGTACAGTGGCAGCGCCGAGGCGGTGAAGAAGCAACTTTGGAAATTGAAAGTCGTATGCAAGCGGAATATCCTGAGTTGTTTGCTTTGTACTTTTAATTTACCATGTAAGATGCAATTACAGTTGTTGTAATAAAACATGGTTTGATGTTTCATATTGTTATCTTGATTTGTCTTTAGATGTTATTTCGCGGACGAAAAATCTTAAGGTGGGGAGAATGTAGTAACCCAGATTCCATTTTAAGATAATAATATGTTAAACATGATTAAGGGTTGGTAATTAATCAATTTTGGAGTGTTATTGGACTTCAGAAGAGAATATGGGCTTTTGATTTTGGGTCAGATCGTAAGCTCCGAACCCAGATCGGAAGCTCCGATCCTAGCCACTTCAGAAGCTCAGCGGAAGCACCGAGATCGGAAGCTCCGATCTTGGAACGAAAGTTCCGATCTCCAGCTGCCAGCTTTGCCCGATGAATCAACCGCGAGCTTTGACAAGTGTTGATCGGGGGTGAGATCGGAAGCTCCGATCGTCGGATCGGAAGTTCCGATCCTGGCGTGTTCTGCATGCATGCAATGAGCTGGATCGGAAGCTCCGATCTCGAAATCGGAAGTTCCGATCCTGGCCGAGAATTTTGCCTATAAATAGGTCTCGTTCGTTTTCATTTTGAAATATGAATTCCCGAGTTTCTTTCCTCAGTTATATAGTGTGAGATATACACTTGAGGGCCCTATCGGTTATAATAGAGGTTCTGGAATAACCAATGTGTGGTTATAGTCATCCGGGACTAGCGACTCAAAAGGGCTAACTACAGACGAAGGTATGGTCCGGGAATCTATTTAAGTTTTGGGAGTACTTATTAGCTTAGTTAAGGCTTATAGAATTTATGTAGTGATACTGTGAACTTTTGAATATAGGCTTGGAACCTAGGATTCTATTATACTTGAACTAGCCTAGAGGTACATACACATTGACTGAGATTGACAGCGAGTATATGTAGTAGCCCGTGCCCTAATTGAGTAATTAAAGGATTAATGCTAATTAATTGAATTAGGTATCGGACGGATCGGAAGCTCCGAAGGCACGATCGGAAGCTCCGAACAGGATCGGAAGCTCCGATGAGCGATCGGAGGCACCGATGTTATTACGTCAGGCATGATGTGTGGTTGGATCGGAAGCTCCGATCAGGACCGGAAGCTCCGATCACCCCTATCCGAAGTCAACAAATGATATTTTGACACGTGGCAGATAAGGATCTTCAAAAGCTCCGATGGCAGGATCGGACGTTCCGATCGAGGATCGGAGGCTCCGATCGTTGTCTATAAATAGAAGGCCGAGGCTTCATTTCTCTTTGCCAATTCCGAGTTCTCCTTTCCTTTCTAGTCCTTTTGGAGCTGTTCTAGTCTTCTTAGGCTTGGTCCGGAGGTCGGCGAGGCGTTCGGTAGTCGTAGCGGAGTTGTGCCCAAGTTCTGGAGGCATCGACATCAAAGGGCTAATGACGGACGAAGGTATAGCTTTTGATTCCTATAAATATTTAGGAGTATGCAATAGCTTAGTTAAGGCTTTTAGAGCACTTTAATGATAGTAGTATCATTTGGCAGTGTAGAGCAGACTATAGGCGTGGACCTAGAGTTGGTAGAGCTTGCACTGTTTTGAGGTACGGAAGTACTGTTCGAGATATCCTGACTGAGTATGCATGTATTATGTGACTGCATGATTTATATGCCATGATATTATGCTGCATTCATTTGCATCTTGATGTATCTCCTTCGAGATGTCTGTAGTAGGGTTGTACCCTATCCTGTTAGTGGATGGACTTCAATCGATTTGGGTCCGGCGTATCCACGATTATCTCGGTATGGGAGCCACCTCCTGAAGCGACGGCACAGCGTGCTACATACCAGGGCCCGGTCTGTCTCTGTTATCTGATCCTTGACCTCGAGTCTATAGGGAGTTCACTTTGCATGCATGTATACTCATACTCTCGCACTGAGCGTTTTATGCCCACGTCTCGTACTCTGTATTTTCTGGACACCCTATTCCATGGGGCAGGTTTGCGATTGGACGAGGAGGGTGGATCCAGGAGGGGCTAGTCAGCGGTTGGCTGGCTGGAGCTTCGTCTAGGTTTTATTACTGTTGTTTGGGTTTATACAGCTATTCGATTTGGTTGTATAATATTGGATAATTACAGATTCCTTTACTTGGGATTGTATAATGTTATTGGATTCCGCAGTTTTATTCTGATATCTGTTTATTTAAGTTAATTGCATGCATAAGTTCTGTTTAGTAGGTGATCCAGGTAAGGGTCACTACATTTATGGTATCAGAGCATGCAAAAGATTTCTTGGGATTTAGTCTCATCTTGAGGTATTTTTGTAGATGTCAAATCGTGACGACCAGAGTTCTCATGGCAGTGTTGGTGGGCGTTGGGGTGATGCCGACCGGGAGCCTCGTCGAGAACGGCGTCATCGTCACCATGACGACGAGCGTTTCACTGTGCGTCTATTCTTAGCTATGGGTCCTAAGCCCTTAGTTGGAGGTGAGTCTCCGGAGGATGCAGAGAACTGGTTAGACCGCATGGAGACGACTTTTCAGACTTTCCAATGCACCGATGAGCAGAAGGTGGAGACCCTTGGCTATCTTCTGGATGGGCGTGCGCGCAGGTGGTGGAGGTTTACTTCTGCACCTTTTGTTGCGGCGAGAGGAGTGTCCACCTGGGCCGAGTTCCGCACAGCTTTCCAAAAGCGGTATTTTCCTCCTGCACTCCGACAGTCGAAGGCAGGCGAGCTACTGAGTCTGCGACAGGGAACCATGTCTATCGATGAGTATCAGCAGAGGTTCTTTGATCTGTTATCCTATTGCCCCGAGATTGCTGATAGCTCAGAGATGAAGTATAATCTGTTACTTCAGGGCCTTAACCCTGAGATCCATGACCGTGTGGCGGTTGGCGACGACATGTCCTACGAGGGTTTGGTGAGCCGTTGTCATCAGGCAGAGGACAGCATTCGGCAGAACATGTCTTTTTCTCAGTCGAGACCTGCTAGTTCTTTGGGTCCCCGTGCCCAAACTTTCAAGAAGTCTGGATCTTCTTCTTCCTCTGGTTCTGGAGGTATTGTCCGTTATGGTAAGAAGGACAAGTGTGATCACTGTGGGAAGAACCATCCATCCGACAAGTGCCGCAGAGCTTCTGGAGCTTGTTTCCGTTGTGGAGAGACTGGTCATATCCGGAGGGATTGTCCACAGTCTGGGGGAGGCGGTTCTGGATCTGGTTCAGGATCGGGTTCTCAGGCCACCGTTCAGCAGAGGTCGCAGGGACAGTCTGCTGGGAGTTCTCATTTGAGGCCACGAGCTTCTGGCCAGGTGTTTGCCCTGAGACATGATCAGGCTGTGGATGAGAATGAGAAAGTCATCGCAGGTACATTTATGCTTTATGGTATACCTGCTCTTGTACTTATTGACACTGGTACATGATCTGGCCAGGTGTTTGCTATAAATTACCATGCATTGCACTAGACGTAGTGATGTCTGTTTCTACTCCGACGGGCCAATCTGCTTTGGCTAAGCATCTAGTGATGGGTTGCCCTTTAGAGTTCGAAGGGAACATTCTGTTAGCGAATCTCATGGTCCTGGCGATGGACGACTTTGATTGCATTCTGGGAATAGATGTGCTGACTACCTATCGAGCTTCACTGGACTGCTATCAGAGATTAGTACGCTTTCATCCGGAAGGGAGTGAGAGTTGGTTTTTCTATGGTGAGGGAGCGCGACCCCCGATGCCTTTGGTATCAGCTTTGAGAGCCTGTCGAGCTCTGGAGTCTGGCGGGGAAGGCTACCTTATCTATGCAGTTGATTTGTCCACTGAGAGTATTGGGATAGAGAGCATTCCTATTGTGGATGAATTTCCAGATGTGTTTCCTGATGAGATTCCGGGTTTTACTCCTGCTAGGGAAGTCGAGTTTGGCATAGAGTTGATGCCGGGTACTTCGCCTATTTCTAGAGCACCGTATCGTCTGGCACCGTCAGAGATGCGTGAGTTGAAGAATCAGCTACATGATCTTTTGGACAAGGGGTATATTCGTCCTAGTGTATCTCCTTGGGGAGCTCCTGTTCTCTTCGTGAAGAAGAAGGATGGGTCGATGCGGCTGTGCATTGACTATCGGCAGCTGAATCGAGTCACTGTGAAGAACAAGTATCCGTTGCCTCGTGTTGATGACTTGTTTGACCAGCTGCAGGGCACATCAATTTACTCCAAGATTGACTTGAGATCTGGGTATCATCAGTTGAGAGTCCGTGATCAGGACGTAGCCAAGACTGCATTCCGTACTCGCTAAGGGCATTACGAGTTCCTAGTGATGCCATTTGGTTTGACCAATGCGCCGGCTATATTCATGGATTTGATGAACCGTGTCTTCAGGGAGTATTTGAACAAGTTTGTCGTGGTCTTCATTGACGACATCCTGGTTTATTCGCGTAATACGGAAGAGCATGTTTCTCACTTGCGGTTGGTACTACAGACTCTTCGAGATGAGCAATTGTACGCCAAGCTGAGCAAGTGTGAGTTCTGGATGGATAGAGTGGTTTTTCTTGGCCATATCATATCCAGGGAGGGGATTTCTGTTGATCCAAGCAAGATTGAAGCGGTACTTAATTGGTCGCGTTCGACGACGGTTGCTGAGATCTGTAGTTTTTTGGGTCTAGCAGGGTATTATCGTCGCTTCATTCTGAACTTATCTCAGTTAGCTCGACCGTTGACGCAGCTTACCCGCAAGGGTGTGAATTTTGAGTGGTCCTCCGAGTGTGAGGAGAATTTCTGTGAGCTTCGACGGCGGTTGACTTCTGCGCCGGTGTTGGCATTACCGTCAGGATCTGGAGGGTATGTAGTTTACACGGATGCTTCTCTTCAGGGGTTAGGTTGTGTCCTGACTCAGAATGGGCATGTGATCGCATACGCTTCTAGACAGCTGAAGCGTCATTGTGACTGCATGATTTATATGCCATGATATTATGCTGCATTCATTTGCATCTTGCTGTATCTCCTTCGAGATGTCTGTAATAGGGTTGTACCCTATCCTGTTAGTGGATGGACTTCAATCGATTTGGGTCCGGCGTATCCACGATTATCTCGGTATGGGAGCCACCTCCTGAAGCGACGGCACAGCGTGCTACATACCAGGGCCCGGTCTGTCTCTGTTATCTGATCCTTGACCTCGAGTCTATAGGGAGTTCACTATGCATGCATGTATACTCATACTCTCGCACTGAGCGTTTTATGCTCACGTCTCGTACTCTGTATTTTCTGGACACCCTATTCCATGGGTCAGGTTTGCGATTGGACGAGGAGGGTGGATCCAGGAGGGGCTAGTCAGCGGTTGGCCGGCTGGAGCTTCGTCTAGGTTTTATTACTGTTGTTTGGGTTTATACAGCTATTCGATTTTGTTGTATAATATTGGATAATTACAGATTCCTTTAATTGGGATTGTATAATGTTATTGGATTCCGCAGTTTTATTCTGATATCTGTTTAATTAAGTTAATTGCATGCCTAAGTTCTGTTTAGTAGGTGATCCAGGTAAGGGTCACTACAGTATACATGTTTATATGTTGCATTTATTTGGCATTATTGTAGTAACCCAGAACTCATTTTAAGATAATAATATGTTAAACATGATTAAGGGTTGGTAATTAATCAATTTCGGAGTGTTATTGGACTTCGGAAGGAAAATTTGGGCTTTTGACTTTGGGCCGGATCGGAAGCTCCGAACCCAGATCGGAAGCTCCGATCCTAGCCACTTCGGAAGCTCAGCGGAAGCACGAGATCGGAAGCTCCGATCTTGGAACGGAAGTTCCGATCTCCGACTGCCAGCTTTGCCCGATGACTCAGCCGTGTGTTTTGACAAGTGTTGATCGGGGGTAAGATCGGAAGCTCTGATCGTCGGATCGGAAGTTCCGATCCTGGCATGTCTTGCATGCATGCAATGAGCTGGATCGGAAGCTCCGATCCCGAAATCGGAAGATCCGATCCTGGCCGGGAATTTTGCCTATAAATAGGTCTCGTTCGATTTCATTTTGAAATACGAATTCTCGAGTTTCTTTCTTTAGTTATATAGTGTGAGATATACACTTGAGGGCCCTATCATTTATAATAGAGGTTCTGGAATAACCAAGGTGTGTTTATAGTCATCCGGGACTAGCGACTCCAAAGGGCTAACTACGGACGAAGGTATGGTCCGGGAATCTATTTAAGTTTTGGGAGTACTTATTAGCTTAGTTAAGGCTTATAGAATTTATGTAGTGATACGATGAACTTTTGAATATAGGCTTGGAACCTAGGATCCTATTATACTTGAACTAGCCTAGAGGTACGTACACATTGACTGAGATTGCCAGCGAGTATACATGTTTATATGTTGCATTTATTTGGCATAATTATATGCCATGATGTATGATTTATCGCTTTCTATACTCATATGTCATGTGCATATATACGTTGAGCCTATACTTTGATATACCTGATTATAGAGCCGCTCAACTTTATACTCGATAGTCTGTCACTGAGAGTACCGCGACGGCGGGGGCATTTATGTCTGTCTACTCTGGTGTACTAGACGAGTGTGGTTGCACCCAGAGGTTGATCCGTGCGGTGGCAGCACTCATGTGGTGCCGGTTCTGAGCATGACTTTTTAGATGACCCTGTAGCAGTCATCATGTTGCATGCATCATATATTTACGTGTACTCATGTCTATGTACTGGGCGTTTGCGCTCACGTCCTAGTTGTTATTTTGGACACCCTATTCCATGGGGCAGGTCGCAGGATGGACGGAGCTGGTAGTTCGAGGTAGGACTAAGGAGCCGGATCTTTTCAGGGGAATTTATACAGCAAGATTTGTTTTAGCTGTATAATGTTTACTTTTAAGTATTTCGATTTGGTTGTATCACTACAGATTTAAGCCTGGATTATGTTACAAAGCTGATATGTAAATTTAAGTTTCCGCACGTTTTACTCTGTTAAGTTATTTTTCTGTATTAAGTTTAATGCATGCTATTAGTTGCCAGTTAGTAGGTGATACCATGCAGGGTCACTACATTTTTGGTATCAGAGCATGCTTAGATTTTGGGATTAGTACTTGGGATTTAGTCTAGTCTTGAGTAATTCTTGTGCATTTGGGATTTTAATGTGAAATTCTTTTTAGGATATGGCTGACGAGAGTCACGGTAGTGTTGGCCAGGGAGGTGGTCATCATCATCATCATCACCGCCATCATTATGATCAACATCGTCATCATGAGGGTAGACGTCGCTACTATATCAATAAGTTCATGCAAGTAGGACCGAAACCTTTGGTGGGAGGTGAGAATCCTGAACAGGCGAGGTATTGGATGTCTAAACTCGAGAGTACTTTTCGTGCTTTCGGTTGTACTGAGGATCAGAAATTGAAAGTTCTAGAATTTGTTCTAGAGGATCAACCACGTTTTTGGTGAGATGCCAAAGCTGCTCAGGCACGTACTGAGAGAGGACAGGTGACTTGGAGGGATTTCTGTCGGGAGTTCCAGAAATTGTATTTTCCTCCGGCTGTTCGCCAAGCACGATCTATGCAGTTGCTTACTTTGAGGCAAGGATCAATGACTATTGATCAATATTAGCAACGATTTCTTGATCTGCTACCTTTCAGTCCCCATATCAATGAGAGTGATGCATCGAAGTATGATAACTTTCTACAAGGTTTGAACCAAGATATCTACTCTCAGGTTGTCGTCTGTGATGACCCGGTATCTTTTGAGACTTTAGTGAACCGTTGCCGTCTTGTGGAGACCAGCAACAGGCAAGCACAGTTGATGATGCCAGCACAGCCTAGTGGATCTTTTGAGCCTCGAGCTCAATCTGTTGTGCAATCTGGACCTACGTCTTCTTCTACTCCTACTACTTTATCTGTATCTCGTAGTTCACGAGGTATGTTCCGTTTTGGAAAGAAGAAGAAGAAGCAGGAGTTTTGTAGTCATTGTGGAGGAAAGCATCCTGCAGCTTCATGTCGGAGAGCTACTGGTGCTTGTTATATTTGCGGTCAGCAGGGACATCTGCGGAGAGATTGTCCTCAGCGCATGGGTTCTGCTAGTGGATCGGGATCAAAGGTTTGATCTCAGGCTTCTATTGTTCCACATCAGCAGCTAGCACTACAGAGTTCTTCTGGTTATCGTCCACAGACTCAAGGGCAGGTGTTTGCTCTGTCTCAGGAGCAGGCTACAGAGGGAAGCGATCGCATGTTGGCAGGTACCTTTCTGTTAAGTGGTATTCCTGCACTTGTATTAATTGATACTGGAGCATCGCATTACTTTATTTCTAGTCGCTTTGTTAAGAGACATATATTACCTTATGTATCATTAGATATGGATTTAGTTGTATCTACTCCGTTGGAGCAAGAGATAGTAACTAAGCGTCTAGTGATGGGTTGCCTTTTGGAGTTTGAGGGTAATGAGTTAATAGCTAATTTGATAATATTAGCGATGGCAGATTTTGACTGTATTTTTGGAATAGATATGCTGACTTTGTATCATGCTACTGTGGACTGTTATCAGCGTCTGGTACAGTTTCATCCGGATGAGGGTGATAGCTGGTATTTTTATGGTAAGGGTGCGCGACCTCCGATGCCACTTGTTTCGGCTCTGAAGGCATGTCATGTCTTGGAGTCAGGTGGGGAGGGCTACGTTATCTATGCAATTGATATGTCCACGAGTTGTACGGGTATTTGTAGTGACCCGTATCCGTAATTAACGATTCATGAGTAATTAATCAAGTAATCATGTTGGATTAAGTAAAACATGATTAAGGAAACTACAAAAGGATTAATGGACTCCAGAAATTGATCCAGGACACTCGAAAATGGCTTAGAGGGTTCCAAGACTCGAGTGGGATTGGAATCACCGATCCAGGATCGGAGCCTCCGATCTTGGTGAGATCGGAACCACATCGGAAGGAGGGAGATCGGAACGTCCGATCAGCAATCGGAGCTTCCGATGGTTTTCGGTGACAGGTGTGTGGTTTCATGTGGACCGAATTGACACGTATCGAACGGAGCTTCCGATCGGGAGAACGGAGCTTCCGATCTGCACGTTCGGAGCTTCCGATCAGAAACGGAGCTTCCGATCGATGTCTATAAATATAGGTGCGAGGGCTTCATTTCAAGGCGCACCGAGTTCCTCTCCTTTGCCCACGTGGCTCTATTTAGGGCTTTGAGTACTCTTATTTTAGAGTTGAAGTAGGAAACATATTTTAGTATAGTCAGACAGTGTCTGACATAGTAGTAGAGTAGTGCTCATGTAGCGGAGTAGTGCTCGAGACTGTGGAACTGCAGCAGGGGTGTGCCCCTAGTGGCGGGATAGTCTCCATCAGTGGGCTGATGACGGACGCAGATATAGCTATGGTCTCCTTAAATTATTTAGGAGTATGCAATAGCTTAGTTAAGGCTTTTAGAGCTTATTGAATGATGCATGGGTATTTTGCATTATAGAATTGATGATAGGCTTGGAACCTAGGGTGGGATCGCTAGGAACTGCCTGTAGTGAGGTACGTAAGTACTGACTGAGATGGCCAGCATGATATATATTGTATGTGTTGCATGAGTATGTGCTACTTGTTTTTACCATGTTTTTACGGCTTTAGCACATGCATGTTTTTACGGAGACTGCATCCAGTACGAGCATGATATATATTGTATGTGTTGCATGAGTATGTGCTACTTGTTTTTACCATGTTTTTACGGCTTTAACACATGCATGTTTTTACGGAGACTGCATCCAGTACGATGTGAGTCTAGACAGTTTCCATCAGTTGAGGAATTTCTTCCTAAGGATTCGTGTCTAGGGACACTCAGCCCATGGTTTTGCTATCACTATGAGCAACCACGACGGTGGAGCAGACGCTATAGTCGATAGGAGAATATGGGAGCGGCACCGCAGACTAGCTATCTGGCACAGCCCTGCATATTCTTGGCACCCTGAGTTATTGTTTAAACCCTGGTTATAAATACACTTATGTGCTGCATATATTATATATATAATTGCTTATGTATTGAGCTTAGAGCTCACGTCCAGTCTTTTTTGTGTATCTGGACACCCCATTCGACGGGGCAGGTGTAGGTGCAGGATTGTGCACCAGGATCTTGGAGTAGCCAGTGATCAGTGAAGACAGCAGGATTAGCTGTAGGTTTTTGCCCTTTAGGCTTAGTTATTTGATTGGGTTGTATAATCGAATTTATTTAACCGGTTGTATTCTGCCGGTCTGCTTTTATTTAAGTCTTCCGCAGTAATTTCTTTAATGCATGTTTAATTATGCTCCTAACTCTGATTAGGTAGTGGATCCGGGTTGGGTCGCTACATTTATTGGTATCAGAGCATATACATGAAAGAGACTTGGGATATAGTAATGAGACTTTGGGTTATCCTTATAGGATGGATGAGACCTTGGAAGAGGTGATGATGCGGCGATTAAGTTGCCCAGAGGTTATCATCATCGGCAGGATTTCTAAAGATTTGGCTTATGGGATTCCAGCAAGTGCGGACAGAAGTGATGGATCGTGTCCGAGTTTTCAAGATTTCTACTCAAGTGGATCCTAGCTTTGGATCGAGTACCGGATGCCAGAGGCAGTGGCAGAGGATTGGTGGGGACTTACTCGATGCTTGCATCTGTACAGTCAGTACCATGATGACACTACTCTGAAAATTCTCCACTCGTAGTTGGAGAGATTGTCATTTAACTCATGCAGAACATAGTTTTTTCGGTATGCTTATATCGATACGTTCGGTAGGCACACGGGAAACTCCAAGTTCAAAAGCATGATATGGATACGATCGTGAGCAGAAGAAGTTGACGGACATGCACTGACGCAGAGCATAGCGGGTTAGCTAACACGTGCCTTTTCTCCGGAGTTCTTTGCGTGAGGACATGTAAAGAGACTTGGACGGGAGTATGCTTGTATCGATGTGCGTGTCTATTAGAAGCTTCATGCTCAAGGAACGAAGACTAGTACGATGATTAAAATATTGTACTGTTGTAGTTGTAAACAGTATTTCAGTTGTAATGGATCATCAGGAGACGATCGTATCATTCAAGTTATTGGTTGTACATTTTATTGTATTTTTGGAATACTGTATTTTATTACATGGGATTGTAATAAAGAAATTGTACATAATTTGAAGTAATGATACATGTTTTGTTTATTCAGTAAATCGTGAATGATTTCATGATTTTGTTAAAGTTTGGCTTGGTTTAGTTGATTAGCGTTCAACTATAGTAGCTCATGGGATTTGAGTGGGCAGACTGTGATTGTTTGACTTGTGGTTAGTTTAGACGTTTTCCTAGGATTGACCTAGTTAGTCAGAGGACTAAGATAGTGCCAACGGTGAGTGGACTCATCTAGAGGCATTAGGAATGTTGTTCGGTTTAGAACATTGGGATTTGTTCTAGGATGTTTTCCTTAGAACAGTAGGCTATCTAACCTTCGTTAGGTTGAGACTTGTGATGATGGGTTGTCATCAGGATGCCAGGTCCAGTATATACCAAGAGTCGTGGACTATGACCATGACTAGACGTGATGGGGCGCGACCCTATTCCAGTGTTACCTGGGAGCTTTTGTGCTTCAGGAGATGGTGGTGGGAAGGCTACTAGGTCTAGGGATTTGGCGACAGTCACGACGAGGTATGACCTTGGATTAGATATCAGGATTGGTATCGATGGTTCGATATCGTCTGGTACACAAGAGATATATGTTGAGTTTTCTGCTATGGAACCAGTCTTGGAGGGATTTCCTTGAACGAGTGTGTACTATGAGCAGCGGGATCCTACCTTTGGGATTACTGCTAGACGTGTGGATCTAGTAGGTGGACGGATTTCTACCAGCAATGGCTAGGGGTTGTCATCAGAGTTATGGTTTAAAATTCCTTGCGATAGGAAATCATCCAAGATACGGGATGGGATATTATTTCGAGACCTTGACTCGAACACGAGGACTACTCCGTGATGATTGAATTCATCAGTATTGGATTATATCAAATACTAAGGATTGTACAGTATTATTCAAGATATGAAGGAAGTGTGGCCTACACCCATGAAACCTTGGTTGTTATCCAGGTGGGATATCGTGGTAAGCTACCTTAGTCTTGAATTATTTTACGATCTTAGCAAAGAATATAATCAAGAGCGTGTCGGGATATTATGAGAATCTTTGGAATTCTTTAAGTAAAGATTCTTAAACTTGACGAGCCGTGGTGTTCATTATGAATGAACGAGGCAAGGACAATGAGTCCGATGTTTACGTTAAGTACTCGCTGATGCTTTCAGAAGTTGAGCATATGATTTTCCATGGAATGAAAATGATCTAGGTTGATAGATCGTGGAAACTTATTTGGGTTTGATTCGCTTTGGTGTTCGCTCCGGATGAACAAAGCAGCGGGTAGTGATGCTAGGATGGCGCAAGACTTGTGCTGAATAAACGACGAATGTACTGTTATCTGACATCGTCAGGAATGGATGAGAGACATCCGATGCAGTCGTACGATTTTCCTAAGTGTTTGGAAATATTTCTTCGTGACAACTGAGTCATGGTTATTGACCGAGCCATGTAGGTTGAATGATCAGTAATGGTCTGATCTGATAAGTACGAGCTTAATAAAGATCAACGAGTACGATTGGTTGAGCCAATCAGGGATGATCAGGATGTAGCAATTAAGGAATACTTGGGATAGTATTTTATCGCTTTGAGATTGGGAGATGGGTACTTGGTACAATCTCAGAGCATTCGGCAAACCGAATGATTTGAAGTCCCTAGGGTTGCCAGAGATAAATAATTGGGATTGCTGTAATCGGGAATGATTGCAAGTGGACTTGCATGATCAAGTTAAGGTGCTAACTTGACAGTGGAAAGAAGCAAGAAATTTGTAGTTTCTAGTGTAGTGCTTTCTTGTTAAAAAGGAAACTGATATTGATCCAGTCAATTGCTTGGTGATAGCAATAGGTCAGGAAGGGATCATGTTTTTGTTGCATGTGGGAGTTGTCCATTGAACAACAACAATGAAGATTGTTTATCGGACATTTCGGTTAAGTGTTCCTGCGAGGACATCTGTATGTGTACCGTTATGTTTGGATCCGACGAGTAGTTGGAAATGCTAATGAACATTAGCAAGGAGACATTAGTCGTCTGATCTTTGTGACATTAGCTAGGATTTGATTCTTGAGATCTAGCAGGATGTTTTATTAGTCTTCTAGCGTGTGATGAACGGTGTCTCTAAAATGACAGAGATAGTAGAATTTCGACTAGTAACCTACAAGGTTTGATTTTGGGATCGAAGATTTCGCAAGATCGTGACGGATCGAATTTGTTCTTTTAAGTCAGTAAGTCATATCTATGCAGACTATTTGTCAAAAATATTGAGTTTTAGCAATGAACAACGAACAGAGGCATTTTGTGTGGAGAGTTACTTCGAGCGTAAGTGTTTCCCAGGATCGACTAGGGGAACGACAAATTAGTTCGTTCAGTGCTGAGACTGATGCGTTCAGCAAGAGAGCGATTTGACTATCGAGATCCGTTGGGATTTAGTCTCAGGATCAGTGTGTTCAACCTCGGGAGGTTGGTATGAGATGACGATATCATCAGGAACTCCGAGTAAGTTATACCAGGCGCATGTAACTGACGAGTTTCGCGATGGAACAGGAAGCATTTCCATATGTCTGTGCACTGTGGAATGTCCCAGTCGAGCATATTGGTGGGAGATTGCCTTAGTCTTGATGAGCGTGCAATGATTGCGAGTATGTATAACTATCAGGAGGATGTCCATCGATTAGAAATTCATGGGGTGATTAACCTATGGCTAGGATATAACTTAACGTCATTCTGGGCAAGTGATGATAGTTTTCATCAGGAAATATTGATAAGTTTTACTAAGAAACATGAACTGTGATTTGTATCAGACTGGATGGTCTGAGTTCCCGGTATTGCCTTGGGAAGCTTGTTTTGCTTTGGAATGGCATGGGAAAGATAATCAGTCTATAGAATCATGATAGGCAGTTATGTTGGATTGTAACTTTGTGTCAACTAGATTCTCTTGAATAGGAATTAGGGTTTTGTAGTTTCAGCACAGTGCTGGGATTATTGTTTCCTGACTGGAAGTGTTGTGATACACTAGTACTAGAGGAGTTCGACTGTCGACCTGTAGCGCAGTAATCTTCAGTGGAAGAATATTAATGCGGTTAAGCATTAATGGAGCTTATAGGGAATTCGACAAGATTCGGAGTGTGTCGGAAGCTATTTCGACCAGACACTCGGGCAAGTGTCTATAATATGTTCTCGAGGGTCTGCCCTAGATTTCGAGGATGAAATCTTTTAAGGGGGGGGAGAATGTAGTGACCCGTATCTGTAATTAACGATTAATGAGTAATTAATCAAGTAATCATGTTTGATTAAGTAAAACATGATTAAGGAAACTACAAAAGGATTAATGAACTCCAGAAATGGATCCAGGACACTCGAAAATGGCATAGAGGGTTCCAAGACTCGAGTGGGATCGGAATCACCGATCCAGGATCGGAGCCTCCGATCTTGGTGAGATCGGAACCACATCGGGAGCAGGGAGATCGGAACGTCCTATCAGCAATCGGAGCTTCCGATGGTTTTCGGTGACAGGTGTGTGGTTGCATGTGGACCGAATTGACACGTATCGAACGGAGCTTTCGATCGGGAGAATGGAGCTTCCGATCTGCACGTTCGGAGCTTCCGATCGATGTCTATAAATATAGGTGCGAGGGCTTCATTTCAAGGCGCACCGAGTTCCTCTCCTTCGCCCACGTGGCTCTATTTAGGGCTTTGGGTACTCTTATTTTAGAGTTGAAGTAGGAAACATATTTTAGTATAGTCAGACAGTGTCTGACATAGTAGTAGAGTAGTGCTCGTGAAGCAGAGCAGTGCTCGAGACTGTGGAGCTGCAGCAGGGGTGTGCCCCTAGTGGCAGGATAGCCGCCATCAGTGGGCTGACGACAGACGCAGGTATAGCTATGGTCTCCTTAAATTATTTAGGAGTATGCAATAGCTTAGTTAAGGCTTTTAGAGCTTATTGAATGATGCATGGGTATTTTGCATTGTAGAATTGATGATAGGCTTGGAACCTAGGGTGGGATCGCTAGGAACTGCCTGTAGTGAGGTACGTAAGTACTGACTGAGATGGACAGCATGATATATATTGTATGTGTTGCATGAGTATGTGCTACTTGTTTTTACCATGTTTTTACGGCTTTAGCACATGCACGTTTTTACGGAGACTGCATCCAGTACAATGTGAGTCTAGACAGTTTCCGTCAGTTAATGCGTTTCTTCTTGAGAATTCGTGTCTGGGGACACTTAGCCCCTGGTTTTGCTATCACTAGGATCGACCACGACGGTGGAGCAGATGCTATAGTCGATAGGAAAATATTGGAGCGGCACCGCCGACTAGCTATCTGGCACTGCCCTGCATATTCTTGGCGCCCTGAGTTATTGTTTAAACCCTGGTTTTAAATACACTTATGTGCTGCATATATTATATATATCATTGCTTAAGTATTGAGCTTAGAGCTCACGTCCAGTCTTTTCTACGTATCTGGACACCCCATTCGACGGGACAGATGTAAGTGCAGGATTGTGCACCAGGAGCTTGGAGTAGCCAGTGACCAGTGAAGACAGCAGGATTAGCTGTAGGTTTTTGCCCTTTAGGCTTAGTTATTCGATTGGGTTGTATAATCGAATTTATTTAATCGGTTGTATTATGCCGGTCTGATTTTATTTAAGACTTCCGCAGTAATTTATTTAATGCATGTTTAATTATGCTCCTAACTCTGATTAGGTAGTGGATCTGGGTTGGATCGCTACAGTATTGATCAGTTACCAGTTGTCAGCGAGTTTCCTGACGTATTCCCTGATGAGATTCCTGGTTTTCCTCCGGTTTGAGAGGTTGAATTTGGTATTGATCTAGTACCAGGAACTACGCCTATATCCCGAGCGCCTTATCGTCTAGCACCTTCAGAGATGATGGAATTGAAACAGCAGTTACAGGATCTGCTTGATAAGGGATATATTCGTCCGTGTGTTTCTCCATGGGGAGCACCTATTTTGTTTGTCAAGAAAAAGGATGGATTGATGCGATTGTGTATTGATTACAGGCAGTTGAATCGTGTCACCATTAAGAATAAGTATCCTTTGCCACGAATTGATGATCTGTTCGATCAATTACAGGGTACTTCTATTTACTTGAAGATAGATCTGATATCTGGTTACCACCAGATGCGGGTACGAGACTCAGATATATCTACGACTGCTTTTAGGACCAGATACGGGAATTATGAATTTCTGGTGATGTCATTCGGTTTGACGAATGCACCAGCAGTCTTTATGAATCTGATGAATCAGATATTTCGAGAGTATCTGGATAGATTTGTCATCGTCTTCATTGATGATATTCTTGTATATTCTCATGACAAGGATGAGCATGCACAGCATCTAAGAATTGTTTTACAGACGTTACGAGATAAGCAGTTGTATGCGAAATTGAGCAAGTGTGAATTTTGGCTTGATCGGGTAGTGTTTCTTGGTCATGTAATTTCTAGTGAAGGATTATCTGTTGATCCTAGAAAGATAGAGGCAGTTCTGAACTGGTCTCGACCGACGACGGTTGGTGAGATTCGTAGTTTCTTGGGTCTAGCTGGATATTACCGTCGGTTCATCGAGAATTTTTCATAGTTGGCCAGGCCTTTGACTTAGTTTACTTGGAAAGATGTTGCCTTCATATGGTCCTCGGATTGTGAGGAGTCATTTCACGAGCTGCGTGGACGTCTTACTACTGCACATGTGCTAGCTCTACATTCTGGATCAGGAGGTTATGTTGTCTATACTGATGCCTCTAGTCAGGGGTTAGGATGTGTTTTGACACAGCGTGGACATGTTATTGCCTATGCTTCTCGACAGTTGAAGACGCATGAGAGTAATTATCCAGTACATGATCTCGAGTTAGCCGCCATTGTATTTGTGCTCAAGATTTGGAGGCATTATCTTTATGGCGAGAAATTTGAGATATTCACGGATCATAAGAGTTTGAAGTATTTATTCACTCAGGCGGAGTTGAATATGCGACAGAGACGCTGGATGGATCTTCTGAAGGATTATGATTGTGAAATCAAATATCATCCAGGTTCTGTTAATCTTACTGCTGATGCCTTGAGTCGGCAGGTGAGACTTTCTGCACTTCAGACTAGTGAAGTATCTCATATGATTCAAGAGTGTTGTTCATTGAGTTTTACACTCAAGCACAAGAAAGGGAGAAATGGGATTCGATTGTATACTATTTTGTCTGAGCCAGCATTGTATTCTCGGATCAGAGATTCTCAGATATCTTATGTTAAGACTCAGCGATTGGTACGTCTAGCCAATGGAGTTAATACATCTGGATTCCATTTTCAGGCAGATGGTTTATTGTGCCTATCTAATCGAGTTGTTGTACCTAATGTTGCAGAGCTCAGGAACGATATTCTTTCTCAAGCTCACATAAGTCGATTATCAATTCATCCTGGAAGCATGAAAAGGTATAAGGACTTGCGAACTAGATTCTGGTGGAAAGGGATGAAGAGAAGTGTGTATCAATTTGTTTCGAGATGTTTGGTTTGTCAACAGGTCAAGGCTGAACATCGACGACCAGGTGGATTACTGCAGAATCTTGAGATTCCCGAATGGAAGTGGGAGTATGTGACTATGGACTTTTTTACCCACTTGCCTATGACGTCACGTCAGTGTGATGCTATCTGGGTTGTCGTTGACCGTTTGATGAAATCAGCACACTTTATTCCTTACAACCGGGAGTATTCTTATGATCGCATGACACGCTTATATATCCAGGAGATAGTACGATTACATGGGATTCCAGTGAGCATAGTTAGTGATAGAGACCCGCGATTTATCTCACGTTTTTGGGGTAGTTTTCAGGAGGCGTTGGGTACCACTCTGAGTTTGAGCACTGCATATCATCCGGAGACTGATGGGCAGTCAGAGCGGACGATTCGTACGCTAGAGGATATGCTACGTTCTTCTGTCATGGATTTTGGCTTATCTTGGCAGGATCACTTACCTTTGATTGAATTTTCTTACAATAACAGTTATCATCGTCGTAATGATATGTCACCTTTCGAGGCATTGTACGGTCGACGGTGTCTTACTCCGTTATTCTGGGATGAAGTCGGGGAACGACAAGTTGAGGGTCCTGAATTGGTGCAGCAGATTCTAGACAAGGTAAATTTAATCAAGCATAGGATCAAAGTTGCTCAAGATAGACAAGCCAGTTATACTAATATTCGTCACAGGCCACTTTAGTTTGAGCCTGGTGAATATGTGTTTCAACGAGTATCACCTTTCAGGAAGGTGATGAGATTCGGCGTGAAAGGCAAGTTGTATCCTCATTTCATTGGGTCTTTCCAGATACTGGAGAAGATCGGAGATGTTGCATATCGTCTGGCATTACCGCCAAATCTTTCCAGTATACATAACGTTTTTCATGTGTCGTTACTTCGACAGTATATAGCTGATGAATCTCATGTCATTCAGTCTACTGATATTCAGCTAGAGCCAGATCTGTCTTTTGTTGAACGACCAATTCGTATCCTAGACAGGAAGGAGAAAGTTCTTCGGAACAAGACTATACCACTTGTGATGGTACAGTGGCAGCACCGAGGCATTGAAGAAGCAACTTGGGAAACTGAGAGTCGTATGCAAGCGGAATATCCTGAGTTGTTTTCTTTGTACTTTTGATTTACCATGTAAGATGTAATTACAGTTGTTGTAATAAAACATGGTTTGATGTTTCATATTGTTATCTTAATTTGTCTTTAGATGTTATTTCGCGTACGAAAAATCTAAAGGTGGGGAGAATGTAGTAACCCAGAACTCATTTTAAGATAATAATATGTTAAACATGATTAAGGGTTGGTAATTAATCAATTTCGGAGTGTTATTGGACTTCGGAAGGAAAATTTGGGCTTTTGACTTTGGGCCGGATCGGAAGCTCCGATCCTAGCCACTTCGGAAGCTCAGCGGATGTACGAGATCGGAAGCTCCGATCCTGGAATGGAAGTTCCAATCTCCGGCTGCCAGCTTTGCCCGATGACTCAGCCGTGAGTTTTGACAAGTGTTGATCGGGGGTGAGATCGGAAGCTCCGATCGTCGGATCGGAAGTTCTGATCCTGGCGTGTCCTGCATGCACGCAATGAGCTGGATCGGAAGCTCCGATCCCGAAATCGGAAGTTCCGATCCTGGCCGAGAATTTTGCCTATAAATAGGTCTCGTTCGATTTCATTTTGAAATACGAATTCCCGAGTTTCTTTCTTCAGTTATATAGTGTGAGATATACACTTGAGGGCCCTATCGGTTATAATAGAGGTTCTGGAATAACCAAGGTGTGGTTATAGTCATCCGGGACTAGCGACTCCAAAGGACTAACTACGGACGAAGGTATGGTCCGGGAATCTATTTAAGTTCTGGGAGTACTTATTAGCTTAGTTAAGGCTTATAGAATTTATGTAGTCATACGGTGAACTTTTGAATATAGGCTTGGAACCTAGGATCCTATTATACTTGAACTAGCCTAGAGGTACGTACACATTGACTGAGATTGCCAGCGAGTAAACATGTTTATATGTTGCATTTATTTGGAATTATTATATGGCATGATGTATGATTTATCGCTTTCTATACTCATATGTCATGTGCATATACACGTTGAGCCTATACTTTGATATACCTGATTATAGAGCCGCTCAGCTTTATACTCGATAGTCTGTCACTGAGAGTACCGCGACGGCGGGGGCATTTATGTCTGTCTACTCTGGTGTACTAGACGAGTGTGGTTGCACCCAGAGGTTGATCCGTGCGGTGGCAACACTCATGTGGCGCCGGTTCTGAGCATGACTTTTCAGATGACCCTGTACCAGTCATCATGTTGCATGCATCATATATTTACGTGTACTCATGTCTATGTACTGGGCGTTAGCGCTCACGTCCTAGTTGTTATCTTGGACACCCTATTCCATGGGGTAGGTCGCAGGATGGACGGAGCCGGTAGTTCGAGGCAGGACTAGGGAGCCGGATCTTTTCAGGGGAATTTATACAGCAGGATTTGTTTTAGCTGTATAATGTTTACTTTTAAGTATTTCGATTTGGTTGTATCACTACAGATTTAAGCCTGGATTATGTTACTAAGCTGATATGTAAATTTAAGTTTCTGCACATTTTACTCTGTTAAGTTATTTTGCTTTATTAAGTTTAATGCATGCTATTAGTTGCCAGTTAGTAGGTGATACCATGCAGGGTCACTACAATTATTATATGGCATGATGTATGATTTATCGCTTTCTATACTCATATGTCATGTGCATATACACGTTGAGCCTATACCTTGTTATACCTGACTATAGAGCCGCTCAGATCTATACTCGATAGTCTGTCACTGAGAGTACCGCGACGGCGGGGGCATTTATGTCTGTCTACTCTGGTGTACTAGACGAGTGTGGTTTCACCCAGAGGTTGATCCGTGCGGTGGCAGCACTCATGTGGCGCCGGTTCTGAGCATGATTTTTCAGATGACCAGTTACCAGTCATCATGTTGCATGCATTATATACATATGTTTACTCATGTTTATGTACTGGGCGTTAGCGCTCACGTCCTAGTTGTTATCTTGGACACTCTATTCCATGGGGCAAGTCGCAGGATGTACGGAGCTGCTAGTTCAAGGCAAGACTAGGAAGCAGGAGCCTTGAGGATTTTATTATACAGCAGAATTCGATATAGCTGTATAATGTTTACTGTTTAAATTTTCAATTTGGTTGTATCACTACAGTATTAAGCCTGGATTATTTACTAAGCTGATATGTAAATTATGGATTATGTTTCCGCACGTTTTTACTCTGTTAAGTATTTTGCTGTATTAAATTTAATGCATGCTATTAGTTGCCAGTTAGTAGGTGATTCCATGCAGGGTCACTACAATAAAACTACAGAGAAATAAGGCGAGATGAGAGGCGCGCTCGAGCGCGCCTCTTAAATATGCCGACAGTAACTTTGGTAAAATTGCACGCTCGATCCGGTGAAATGCCAGGATCGAGCGCTCCTCTTAAATACTTGGGGCAGTGGGCTCGGGTTTTCTGCGCGCTCGATCCAAGGAAATGCCAGGAT
The DNA here is from genome assembly GCF_033568475.1 of Henckelia pumila. Classification (NCBI taxonomy): domain Eukaryota; kingdom Viridiplantae; phylum Streptophyta; class Magnoliopsida; order Lamiales; family Gesneriaceae; genus Henckelia; species Henckelia pumila. Next base: position 4,123,960 of record NC_133122.1, read on the forward strand.
CGAGCGCGCACTACTTCAGAAATTACTTTTTTAATTTTTCAAAAATTTTCCGAAAATTAATTAAAAACAAAATTCAACAAAACAAAAAAATTAAAATGAATCAAAAACAAAAAATAAAAAGGAATAGAAATAGAAATACTGGGTTGCCTCCTAGTCAGCGCCTTTGTTTACGGTCGTTGGCTCGACTGAATGATGTAGTTCATTAAGATGGTTTAAACTTTGTTCCTTTGTCCACCTTCACCCACTTAAGAAATTTTCCAGTTAATGTCCCATGCTTTTTCTGCTTCGATTTCTTGGGGATTCTTTTTGCTCGGTCAGAAGGACGTTTTGTCTCAATTTTAGGTACCAGCATAATAGAGAGAAAAATTTCAGTAGTAGAAATTTCAGCAGGCATTGCAATAGTCTCCTTAACCTTATCACCATTCACAACCTTATCGTGTTCTTGCAACAAGTTATTAATGATATCAAGATTATTTACAATACTTTCACAATCAGGAATTTGCAAGTTATCAAAAATATGAAACTTAACAATCTCCCTATCAAACTCCATAGTGAGAGTACCATTATTCACATCTTTAACAGACTTTGAAGTTTTCAAAAATGGTCTTCCTAGAAAAATTGAACTATTCAAATCATTGCTTTTCATATCAAGCACATAGAAATCTGCAGGAAAAACCAAATCACCAACTTGCAAAAGAACATCTTCTAACAGACCCCTAGGATGAATAGTAGATCTATCAGCCATTTGAATAACGATTGCAGTTTCAGTCAAAGGCCTAAGATTTAAGGAAGCATAAACAGAGTATGGCATGACATTGATCGATGCTCCTAAATCTAGCATGGTCGTATCAAGATGAATTTCTCCTATTTTACATGGAATCGAGAACATACCTGGGTCCTTGCATTTTGTAGGTACCTTCCTTTGAATGACAGCTGAGACTTGTTCTCCCAATTCGACTCTCTTACATCCCTTCAACTTATGTTTTCTTTTAGCAGCACATAATTCTTTCAAAAATTTAGCATAACGAGGTACTTGCTTAATAGCATCTAACAGTGGAATATTTACCTCGCATCTACGAAAAGTTTCATATAATCCCTTAATACTTTCATCTTTCCAGGACTCTTTCAATGCTAAGGGAAAAGGGGCCACATGATTATAGTCAGAAAGCGGAGGAAACTTACCTCTTGATGCATTCTTTTGAATATATTCACTCTCATCCACCTTAGATTCCTTGTCATCTTCAGTCTCTACCGGTTCTTGGACCAATCCTTCACGAATCTGCAGCTCTCGTCCACTCCTCAACGTAATAGCACTCACGTTTTCCTTCGGATTCACTACTGTCTGTGATGGTAAAACTCCAGACTGTTGTGATTCCAATTTGTTTATTGCAGTTGCCAACTGTCCCACCTGAGTGTTTAAGTGTTGGATACTTGCTCTCGTTTCCTGTTGAAAACTCAAGGTGTTAGTCGCAAGATCCTTAACTATATTTTCAAGAAACTCACCTGGCGTTGGAATTTGTAGGCGCTGTGGTGGAGGATGATACGGTGGCCTATAAGCTTGATTGTGCAATTGTGCTTAAGGTCCAGGCTGATTCGCCTGTGGATTTCCGTATCTGAGGTTCGGATGATCCCTCCAACCTGGATTTTATGTGTTAGAATAAGGATCATACTTTTGCTGAGCTGGCCATGGAAATCCTCCTGCTGCATTAACTTGTTCCACAGATCCCTCTTGAAAAGTGGGACACATGTCAGTTGCATGTACCACTTGAGTGCAAATTCCACATACCCTTGAAATTTGTCCATTCCCTACAGCCATATGACGCACAAGAGACGTCAGTTCGCTCAGTTGTTGTTCAAGGGAAGAAACATTTACCTCGTTACTCTTCCTTGGCGCAGGATCACTTCTGTTGCTGCCAAATTGCTGAGAATTGGCAGCCATACTCTCGATTAGATTCCTTGCTTGTACCGAAGTTTTATCCACGAAAACTCCTCCACTAGCCGCATCCAGCATACTCCTGTCATGAGGTAACAAACCTTCATAGCAGTGTTGAATTAACAAATTTTCACTTATCTGGTGTTGCGGACAGCTGGCGCACAGTTTCTTGAAACGCTCCCAATACTCATGCAGCGATTCTCCCATCTGCTGTTTGATGCCATAAATTTCCTTCTTGATGTTTGCCGCTCTTGAGGCTGGAAAATATTTCTCTAGGAAAACCCTCTTCATTGCATTCCAGGTGGTGATGGAACCAGGAGGTAAATATTATAGCAATTCCTTTGCAGCACTCTTCAAAGAGAAAGGAAAGGCTCTAAGTTGAATCTGCTCCTCTGTCACTCCATGTGGTTTCATGCTGGTGCATACGACGTGGAATTCCATCAAGTGCTTGTGCGGATCCTCACGTGCAAGACCATGAAAAGCAGGCAATAAATGTATCAGTCCAGATTTTAATTCAAAAGTAGCATTATTTCCTAGAGTAGGGAAAGTAATGCATAAGAGCTGTTGGTTTGGATCAGGAGTGCCCAATTGTCTCAAGCTCAGATTTGCATTCGCCGCCATCTCTTCCTTAGGCTCTTCAACCTGATTTTCGTCCTCTTGCAATTTCTTTCGAGCTTCTCTCCTTCGCTTAAGTAACATTCTTTCTATCTCTGGGTCGTATGAAAATTCTTCTTCTTCCGAAGATTCGCCTGAAAGCATGAACAAAACAGAGTAGCACTACGAGGAATAAGAATTAAATAAAATAAAAAAAACAAGGACAAAATAAATTTAAAACCGATCCCCGGCAGCGGCGCCAAAATTTGGTAGCGCTTATCGTGTCACGCCCAAATTACCCGACTCAATCAGATAAATAAAAACATGCAGTGGTGTGAGTAGGGATCGTTCCCACGAGGAAATGGAAATTTAAAAGTGTTCTTTAAAATTAAAAAGGGGATTTTGAATTGAGATTAACCACTAAAAATTCAAAAACAATTTATAATAAAATTCATTAACTGTCAAGCAAGATTAAAAATTAAACTGAAGAAATCAATAAGAAACAAGACTTGGTATTGGTCGACTACACCCTTGATATTATTCATTCAATCATTGATCACCTGAAAATAATTAATCCTATCAAATATTAACCATTGGAAATTTAATTAATGTTTCACCTTAATTTTAGTTAACTAGACACAAGCGTTCTAAGTTCACCCTTATGTAGCACCAAGAACTTCTAAAATTTGAAAATCATGCCTAAAATTATTTTCAGTATTTATATTTTAAATTTCTTGGAGTTAATTGTTTAAGTTTCAGTTAAAGTTAGCCTTGCTTGACTTATTTGAATTAAATGCCTTGAACTGTTTAGTTAGTAATTTTTATCCAGGCAGGCGACGACGGTGGGCTTCGGTGGTTTATTTTCAAGATTTTTAATTTTAAGATTTTAAGTTAGAGGTAAAAGAGGGGTTTTGGCCAAAAATGCAAATTTTGAATTTTTAGGGGTCAAAAAGCAATTTTATCATTTTCTTGGGTTATTTCCTAAATTTTCCATAAAATAGGATTTTATTAAATTCGGGTTAGTGGAATTTCAATTAAAATGTTGAGAGTTGAAATTTTAAATTTAGAAGTTTGAAAATAGCAAAAAGTTTGAGGTAAAAAGTTTTAATAGTACAAGTAGTACTTTTGCTAGTACAAGTGAAATTTTAAAACACTACACACAATACACTACACTTTTAATTTACACTATCATTAAAACATTTAAATTAAAATCAAGACACAAACCCTAACTCCCAAACCCTAGCCCTAGCTGCCCACTTCTCCCCTCTCCCTTGAAGAAGCCGTCCAGCCCCTCCAGCCGCCGCCTGCCGCCGTCCCAGCCACCGGAGAAGCTCCCCTAGGTGCTTAGCTTGGTGTTTGGTTGAAGTTCCACTCTCATCTCCTCTTCTTGTTCGAAATTTGTTGGTAGATTGGTGAAGGCAAGTGTAACTATTTCTTTGGGCTAACATTCAAGCAATATCTACCCCCACCCTTAAGACTTCTTGCAATAATTTCGAAAATGCATGATGTTGTGATGTTAGGGTTTCGAATTTGGGCATTTAAGGGGCTGATTTTGCTAAATGTGTTATGGGGTTGAGTTTATGTGATTTAATGTTGAGTATATGTGCAATGACATAGATTTATATGGATGTTCTTGCCAAAATTTGAATTTTCAGAATGTATAAGGACCTAAATTTCGAAATTTTGCATGTGTAGGGGCTGAAATTTAATTGATGTTGAAGTATTTAATGGTCTTGCATTGGTCTTGATTGATTGTTCAATATTTTGGAGTTTTGATGGTTAATTCTTGATGTTCTTGATATGTGTTGTGAAAGTGTGGATTGAGTGTAGCCCAAGTGTTTGGAAAAAGTCCTAAGAGAGGTTATTTGAGGTGTTTGGGTGTTTGGTGTGGAGATAAGTTGAGGAAAGTGGGCTAAGTGTTTTAATTGTTGGAATTGGAGGTGTGTGAGGTGCAGGGCAGTACTGTTCACGGGGCAGGGCAGTGCTGGTCTGAGGTCTGGGCAGTGTTTGGTCTGAACCATAGTAAATTTCGTGTCGTTGTGGTCGCGTCGATATAAAATGGGCTCGATTCGGATAAGAATTGAGTGAGTTATGGATTTTTCAAAATTGGGTGTAAGTGCAGATTTTTCCTTTGAATAGGGGCTGTCCGATTTTTGTGTTTTGAAAATTTGCTCTTTTGATCTTTTGATGATACCACCTATTCCTTGGGATGATTTGGAGTGTTTTTTGAGTGTCGGTTCAAGCGGGACGGGTTTTGGATAAGGCATGACAAAGTTAAGGGCTTTTCGGTTTACTTGCTCGAGTTAAGTCAAGTTTGAGGATTTTGTTGGGTAAGTTGTCTTCTTTGGACTTAGGGGCAACCACTCATCCACCTTAAACTCACATTTTCAAGTCGAGACTCATGTCTTAAAGATTGCTTATTCGTGTGCATTTGACGTGTTCTTGAGTTTAATAAAGAAAAAGGAAGTTTACTTGTTTGCATGCCATTTAATGTATGAGTTGAGTCTTTATAAATGAAAAGGGAAAAGAAAGCAAATATTTTTGAATGAAGTGATCTGTTTGTGACAAGAGGGGTGTTGCTAGGCCGGGGGATGCCTCGGTCTACTCACCAAGAGGTTATAGAGGTTAGGCAAGGAGCAAGAGACATCTTATTTACCCTTGCCACAGAGGGGCAATGTGGGATCGGGAGGCATCTTGGTCTCCTTGCCATAGAGGGGTTAAGTTCGTCGGGAGAAATCTCGTCGTCTTGTCGGCATAATGCACTGCAGCCATGATCATGATCGAAACAGAGGGTCACAAATCAGGGATCGGATTTCTAAAAGGAAAAAGTAAAGAAAAGTTTAAAAGTTAAAGTTTCACAATTTTAGTTGACTCATTTTGCATTGATGTCAGTCTTTCAATTATGCATGAGTCTAAGTTGAATGTTATGAAAGTTAAAGTTTATCATAGTGTGAGTTCATTAATGCATGATTTCTATATCTTTCTAGTTTCATGCATATTACAGTTTAAGTTGCGTTTTTGCATCACGTATTTTAAACCCTTGTTATTATCCTAGTTATGCTTGTTGAGTCTTTAGACTCACTATGCTTGAATGTTTGCAGGTGAGGATTTTGTGGAGGAGACGGAGGGGCGTGATCTACTGGGATGAGGTCATTGGTAGTGCGAGGCCCAGTGACCGTTTCTTCCTTTTAGTTTATGTTTTTCCGCACAGTTATCGAATTTATAATAATGAAGTATTATTTGAGATCTTGTAGTATTTATAGCCAGGATGTGCATTCCCTATGCTACAGCTTATGTTTTGAAGTACGTTTTCCGCTTTTGCAAGTTTATGATTATCGTTGGAATTAATTTTAAATGCTTTAGTTTACTTTATGCTGTAACCGGGAGGTGGTTACTAGGATTGCATGTTTATGTTTAACGCACTTAAGTTTTGAAGTCAATTTTCTTTCCTTATTTAAATTGATGTTTGAGTCTTGATGGCTTATTTGTTTTACAAATAGGTCATGTCAAAATTTTTAAAAATCCGTAATTTTCCTTTATTTTAATTATAGTCTAGTAGCAAGTAGTTAGGGTCGTTTCAGTTGGTATCAGAGCACGGTCTTGGTTTGGGCTGAGCCTACTGCCGGTTGCTGAAACTCAGGGGATCTCGCCTCAAAGTCTGTAAGATTTAAGTTTAATGTCTCTATCTGTTTAAGTTTGATGTATTAGTTTCTTGAGTTATTGAGAAGTTTAAATTTGAAGTAAAAATATTTTCTAAGGCATGAAATTTGAATGTTGGATTTTCTCAATGCGTTTAGATGGCTCGTCGTCGTGATCCGCATGCAGTTACGCCTCCACCGCCGCCTCCTCCACGGCTGCCGCCTTCACCGCCGCCGCAGGTGGATGTAGGAGGACAGGTGCTAGCGGGATTGGCCCGCATTCTCGAGCGTCATGTGGATGCTCCTAGAGCTGGGATGGGGACTGTTTATGAGCAGTTCCGGAAGATGAACCCGAAGGACTTCGCTGGCACCACTGATCCGTTGATAGCGGAGGGTTGGATTCGCTCACTAGAGGTGATCTTTCGCTACATGCAGCTGGGAGATCCAGATAGAGTGAGGTGTGCTGTGTTTCTCCTCCAGGATGATGCCGCCCTCTGGTGGGAGGGAATGGAGAAGATTGTGGACCCAGCTACTCTACCTTGGACTGAGTTCAAGAAGTTGTTCTTTGAGAAGTATTTTACTGCTGATGTGAGAGGCCGTTTGAAGACGGAGTTTATGAGCTTGAGACAGGGAGACTTGTCGGTGGCACAGTTTGTGGTGAAGTTCGAGAGGGGCTGCCATTTCGTGCCTTTGATTGGAGATGATGAGAAAGAGAAGCTGGAGCACTTTCTTGTAGGGCTTCGACCTACCATCCGTAGGGATGTGCTGATGGCTGAGCCATCTGATTATGCTTCAGCACTGAGGCGTGCCTTGAGGTCCGAGCAGACGCTGAGAGATATTAGCGCGGAGGCGCATGGCAAGAGGCCCTTCCCTCATCAGGGCCACTCTCAGCAGCAGCAGCACGGCAAGAAGCCGTATCATGGACCCCCGAGACAGCAGGGACAGCAGGCACCGCAGGGGCGTCTGGCCCAGAGACAGGTTCCTCCCAAGGCTGGGGAGAAGCCTATTTGTCAGTTTTGCCATCGTCTGCATTTTGGGAAATGTTTGAAGGATGCTGGAGTTTGCTTCAAGTGCAAGAAGCCAGGACATATGTCTACCCATTGTCCAGAGCTGAGGAGGCCCGTGCAGGGCAGAGTGTTCGTGATGGAGGCTGAGCAGGCCGACCCAGACACTACTCTTCTCACAGGTAATATCTTAACTTTTGGGTTAGAGCAGTTAAAGATTTGTAGATGCATGTGACTCTAAGTCTTTGCTTGTTTGAGGTTTTCTCTAAGTATCTTGCTGTTTGTCTTAGGTCCTTTGACTGTTTAGCATGAATAGTATCTTGTTTGGGAATTGTTGAATTAGAATGAGCCTAAGTAGAACTCGTGGTTTTAACTTCAACCTTTTGTCGTTGTAACTACTGCTATGCAGGTAGGATTGTTGTGGCAGGCGTAGCCACGAGGGCCTTATTAGACTCAGGGGCTACCCATTCCTTTATATCGGAGTCTTTTTCCCTTGAGAGGGGCATTCAGAGCGAGGAATTGGAGGTTGGATTCTCAGTTACTATCCCCTCAGGAGAAGAGCTATCCACCAGGAGCTTGGTGAGAGACCTTGTATTGCTTTTGCAGGGTCAGTCAGTGGTAGCAGACCTCATAGTGCTACCTTTGCTAGAGTTTGACCTGATTCTTGGGATGGATTGGATGACGAAGAATGCGGTGATGATAGATTTTCAGCAGAGGTCAGTACTAGTCAGGCCTGAGGGCGAGGAACCGTTTTGGTTCGAGGCTGCTAAGAGCTTGAGGAAGACTCGAGTCATTTCTACTTTGCAAGCTCAGAGGCTTGTACTTAGTGGGTGCGAGTCATTTCTAGCCAGTTTATCTTTGACAGAGCTGCCAGAGCGACCAGTTATTTCTGATGTGGCTATCGTCAGGGAGTTTGAGGATGTGTTCCCTAGCGATATTGTGGGAATTCCGCCCGATAGAGAAGTGGAGTTCTCTATAGATTTGGTTCCCGGTACTGTGCCTATCTCCAAGGCACCGTACAGGTTGGCTCCTACCGAAATGAAGGAGTTAAAAGAGCAGATTCAAGAGTTGCTTGACAAGGGATTCATTCGCCCTAGTTTCTCCCCTTGGGGCGCACCAGTCCTCTTTGTTAAGAAGAAGGACGGTAGTCTAAGACTATGCATAGACTACCGAGGTTTGAACGGAGTGACTGTGAAGAACAAGTACCCATTACCTAGGATCGAGGACCTCTTCGATCAATTGCAAGGTGCATCCGTCTTTTCGAAGATTGATCTTCGTTCAGGTTATCACCAGTTGAAGGTGAAGGAGTCAGATGTGGCGAAGACAGCTTTTAGGACTCGTTACGGTCATTACGAGTTCCTTGTGATGCCGTTTGGGATGACGAACGCGCCCGCGGTTTTCATGGATCTTATGAACCGCGTGTTTCATCCTTACTTGGACCGCTTTGTCATTGTTTTCATCGATGACATCCTCATTTATTCGAAGGATAGAGTGGAGCATGAACAACATTTGAGGACCGTTCTTGAGGTGCTTCGAGAGCACAAGTTGTTGGCCATGTTTGATAAGTGTGAATTCTGGTTGGAGAAAGTTGCTTTCTTGGGTCATATTATTTCTAAGAGCGGTGTGGAAGTAGACCCTTCAAAGGTTCAAGCAGTGAAGGAGTGGTCTATACCGAGGAGCGCGTCTGAGATTCGTAGTTTTCTTGGATTAGCCGGTTATTACCGAAAATTTATCAAGGGTTTTTCCTCCATTGTTGTGCCTATGACAGCGTTGACTAAGAAGAACGCCAAGTTTGTTTGGAGTGCCGAGTGTCAAAGGAGTTTTGATACTTTGAAGGAAGCTCTTACGAAAGTGCCAGTGTTGACCATGCCATCCGGGCAAGGTGATTTTGTGGTGTATACTGATGCTTCCAAGTTGGGATTGGGAGCAGTTCTGATGCACCGAGACAGAGTTATTGCCTATGCTTCTAGGCAATTGAAGGAGCACGAGAAGAACTACCCTACTCATGACTTAGAGTTGGCATCGGTAGTGTTTGCTCTTAAGATTTGGAGACATTATCTTTACGGAGAGAAGAGTCAGATCTTCACAGACCACAAAAGCCTCAAGTACTTCTTCACCCAGAAGGAGTTGAATATGAGGCAGCGTAGGTGGTTAGAGTTGGTGAAATACTATGACTGCGATATTAGCTACCACCCAGGTAAAGCTAACGTGGTTGCAGATGCTTTGAGCAGGAAGACCGCAGTGCTTACCTCCTTGTCAGTAGCTAGACCGTTGCAGGTTGAGATTCAGAAGTACGGTCTTGAGTTTTATGCGAGTGGTAGAGCTCCCCGTTTGTCTTCCCTTAGTGTGCAGACTACACTTTTTGATCGTATCCGTGCAGCGCAGTCAGTTGATGAGCAGATCAGGAAGTGGAGACAGAGAGATAAGGAGAAAGGAAGCGGTTTGTATGCTGTGGTAGATGGGATTGTGAGGTACAGAGGTAGATTTTGGGTTCCCGCAGGTGATTCTCTGCGAGTTACTATCATGGCAGAGGCACATACGTCGCCGTACTCAATCCACCCTGGTAGTACGAAGATGTATCGGGATCTTCAGCAGCTTTATTGGTGGCCAGGCATGAAAAGTGACATTGCCCGATTCGTGTCAGAATGCCTGACATGCCAGCAGGTCAAGGCGGAGCATCAGACACCGGCCGGATTGCTTAAGCCTCTCCCTATTCCTGAGTGGAAATGGGAGAATATCACCATGGACTTTGTTGTGGGATTGCCGAAGACAGTGAGAGGTTCAAATGCTATTTGGGTTATTGTAGACCGTCTCACTAAGTCGGCTCACTTTTTACCGGTGAAGATGACTTTCACGATGACTCAGTTCGCGGAGTTGTATATCCGGGAGATAGTCAGACTACATGGTATTCCAGTCTCCATAGTGTCTGATAGAGATCCACGGTTTACTTCGTCTTTTTGGAAGAGTCTTCATTCCGCTATGGGTACGAAGCTACTTTTTAGCACCGCCTTTCACCCGCAGATTGATGGCCAGTCAGAGAGGGTGATTCAGATTTTGGAGGATCTTTTGAGGGCATGTGCTATTGATTTTCAAGGTAGTTGGGAGTCGAGACTACCATTAGTGGAATTCGCGTATAATAACAGTTTTCAGTCCACTATTGGCATGGCTCCCTATGAGGCACTATATGGGAGGAAGTGTAGATCTCCAGTGTTGTGGGATGAGATAGGTGAGAGATCAGACTTTGGTCCGGAGATTGTTCAGTTGACCACCGAGGTAGTGGCTAAGATCCGTGATAGGATGAGGACTGCCCAGAGTAGGCAGAAGAGTTATGCTAATCACCGGAGGAGAGACTTGGAGTTCTCGGTGGGTGATCATGTATTCATCCGTGTAGCGCCGCTGAAGGGAGTTTTGAGGTTTGGGAAGAAAGGAAAGTTGGCACCGAGGTTCATAGGGCCCTTCGAGATTTTGGATAGGGTAGGGGTACTGGCTTATAGAGTGTCCTTGCCGCCTAACCTTGATAAGATCCATAATGTCTTCCATGTGTCGATGTTGAGGAAGTACATCTCGAACCCATCCCATGTGCTTAGTTCGGAACCGCTTTAGCTATCTCCTCACTTGACCTATGAGGAGAAGCCCATCCGGATTTTGGATAGACAGGAGAGAAGACTCCGTAACAAGTCGATTCCAATGATCAAGGTGAGATGGCAGAACCATTCGGATGAAGAGGCCAATTGGGAAGCAGAAGCAGATATCAGAGTTCGATATCCGAAGCTTTTTGGTAAGTTTTAATTTCGAGGACGAAATTTCTTATTAGGGAGGGAGGAATTGTAGCACCAAGGACTTCTAAAATTTGAAAATCATGCCTAAAATTATTTTCAGTATTTATATTTTAAATTTCTTGGAGTTAATTGTTTAAGTTTCAGTTAAAGTTAGCCTTGCTTGACTTATTTGAATTAAATGCCTTGAACTGTTTAGTTAGTAATTTTTATCCAGGCAGGCAACGACGGTGGGCTTCGGTGGTTTATTTTCAAGATTTTTAATTTTAAGATTTTAAGTTAGAGGTAAAAGAGGGGTTTTGGCCAAAAATGCAAATTTTGAATTTTTAGGGGTCCAAAAGCAATTTTATCATTTTCTTGGGTTATTTCCTAAATTTTCCATAAAATAGGATTTTATTAAATCTGGGTTAGTGGAATTTCAATTAAAATGTTGAGAGTTGAAATTTTAAATTTAGAAGTTTGAAAATAGCAAAAAGTTTGAGGTAAAAAGTTTTAATAGTACAAGTAGTACTTTTGCTAGTACAAGTAAAATTTTAAAACACTACACACAATACACTACACTTTTAATTTACACTATCATTAAAACATTTCAATTAAAATCAAGACACAAACCCTAACTCCCAAACCCTAGCCCTAGCCGCCCACTTCTCCCCTCTCCCTTGAAGAAGCCGTCCAACCCCTCCAGCCACCGCCCAGCCGCCGCCTGCCGCCGTCCCAGCCACCGGAGAAGCTCCCCTAGGTGCTTAGCTTGGTGTTTGGTTGAAGTTCCACTCTCATCTCCTCTTCTTGTTCGAAATTTGTTGGTAGATTGGTGAAGGCAAGTGTAACTATTTCTTTGGGCTAACATTCAAGCAATATCTACCCCCACCCTTAAGACTTCTTGCAATAATTTCGAAAATGCATGATGTTGTGATGTTAGGGTTTCGAATTTGGGCATTTAAGGGGCTGATTTTGCTAAATGTGTTATGGGGTTGAGTTTATGTGATTTAATGTTGAGTATATGTGCAATGACATGGATTTATATGGATGTTCTTGCCAAAATTCGAATTTTCAGAATGTATAAGGACCTAAATTTCGAAATTTTGCATGTGTAGGGGCTGAAATTTAATTGATGTTGAAGTATTTAATGGCCTTGCATTGGTCTTGATTGATTGTTCAACATTTTGGAGTTTTGATGGTTAATTCTTGATGTTCTTGATATGTGTTGTGAAAGTGTGGATTGAGTGTAGCCCAAGTGTTTGGAAAAAGTCCTAAGAGAGGTTATTTGAGGTGTTTGGGTGTTTGGTGTGGAGATAAGTTGAGGAAAGTGGGCTAAGTGTTTGAATTGTTGGAATTGGAGGTGTGTGAGGTGCAGGGCAGTACTGTTCACAGGGAAGGGCAGGGCTGGTCTGAGGTCTGGGCAGTGTTTGGGCTGAACCATAGTAAATTTCGTGTCGTAGTGGTCGCGTCGATATAAAATGGGCTCGATTCGGATAAGAATTGAGTGAGTTATGGATTTTTCAAAATTGGGTGTAAGTGCAGATTTTTCCTTTGAATAGGGGCTGTCCGATTTTTGTGTTTTGAAAATTTGCTCTTTTGATCTTTTGATGATACCACCTATTCCTTGGGATGATTTGGAGTGTTTGTTGAGTGTCGGTTCAAGCGGGACGGGTTTTGGATAAGGCATGACAAAGTTAAGGGCTTTTCGGTTTACTTGCTCGAGTTAAGTCAAGTTTGAGGATTTTGTTGGGTAAGTTGTCTTCTTTGGACTTAGGGGCAGCCACTCATCCACCTTAAACTCACATTTTCGAGTCGAGACTCATGTCTTAAAGATTGCTTATTCGTGTGCATTTGACGTGTTCTTGAGTTTAATAAAGAAAAAGGAAGTTTACTTGTTTGCATGCCATTTAATGTATGAATTGAGTCTTTATAAATGAAAAGGGAAAAGAAAGCAAATATTTTTGAATGAAGTGATCTGTTTGTGACAAGAGGGGTGTTGCTAGGCCGGGGGATGCCTCGGTCTACTCACCAAGAGGTTATAGAGGTTAGGTAAGGAGCAAGAGACATCTTGTTTACCCTTGCCACAGAGGGGCAATGTGGGATCGGGAGGAATCTCGGTCTCCTTGCCATAGAGGGGTTAAGTTCGTCGGGAGAAATCTCGTCGTCTTGCCGGCATAGTGCACTGCAGCCATGATCATGATCGAAACAGAGGGTCACAAATCAGGGATCGGATTTCTAAGAGGAAAAAGTAAAGAAAAGTTTAAAAGTTAAAGTTTCACAATTTTAGTTGACTCGTTTTGCATTGATGTCAGTCTTTCAGTTATGCATGAGTCTAAGTTGAATGTTATGAAAGTTAAAGTTTATCATAGTGTGAGTTCATTAATGCATGATTTCTATATCTTTCTAGTTTCATGCATATTACAGTTTAAGTTGAGTTTTTGCATCACGTATTTTAAACCCTTGTTATTATCCTAGTTATGCTTGTTGAGTCTTTAGACTCACTATGCTTGAATGTTTGCAGGTGAGGATTTTGTGGAGGAGACGGAGGGGCGTGATCTACTGGGATGAGGCCATCGGTAGTGCGAGGCCCAGTGACCGTTGCTTCCTTTTAGTTTATGTTTTTCCGCACAGTTATCGAATTTGTAATAATGAAGTATTATTTGAGATCTTGTAGTATTTATAGCCAGGATGTGCATTCCCTGTGCTACAGCTTATGTTTTGAAGTACGTTTTCCGCTTTTGCAAGTTTATGATTATCGTTGGAATTAATTTTAAATGCTTTAGTTTACTTTATGCTGTAACCGGGAGGTGGTTACTAGGATTGCATGTTTATGTTTAATGCATTTAAGTTTTGAAGTCAATTTTCTTTCCTTATTTAAATTGATGTTTGAGTCTTGATGGCTTATTTGTTTTACAAATAGGTAATGGCAAAATTTTTAAAAATCCGTAATTTTCCTTTATTTAATTATAGTCTAGTAGCGAGTAGTTAGGGTCGTTTCACCTTACCCCATAAATTAACCCAATACAAGCGATCAGATTTAAATCCACGGTAGCATTCAAACTAGCAAAACTGATAAACCTAGACAACACATACACAAACGGATGTATTTAGCCTAGTTAATTGTTCACTACAAGAAAATTTCAAAACGACAACGGATATTATCCGTTGTCGTAGGGGAGATTAAAACCGTTGTAACTGGGTGCGTTGTAAAAAAGCATGCCCTATAACAACGGTTTATATCCGTTGTTGTAGCCATCCTACCACAATGGTTTTGCAACAGTTTGTAACCGTTGTCGTAAATCTCCAAAGACAACGGTTCTGCAACAGTGTAAATCCGTTGTCATTGACTATTTAAGACAATGGTTTTGTACAGTTTATATCCGTTGTTGTTTATGGCTTAGGACAACATATTTGAAACAGTTTATATCCGTTGTCATTTGTGGATTACAAGAACGGTTTTGCAACAGTGTATATCCGTTGTCGTTTGTGATATACGACAACGGTTTTGGCAATAACATAAATCAGTTGTATTTGGAGTCATTAAAACCGTTGCCTAATTAATCTTCATACGAACTATAAATATTAATAAAGAAATCAATATAAAATAAAATATTTACTACATTGAATCCATGAAAATATTCAAGTTCCAAAATAGTTACACACATCTAATTTGGAAGATAATACTACGTAGTCGAAACTCAAAATATCCCATCTAATATAATATAAATGTAACAAAAGTAGTTCCAAAAGATGGTTGTATCAAAACATAAATCATCATGTGTTTGTTCTTGATAACGATGTTCACGAGATGACTTCAACGTATTACCAAGGCGATCTGAAACACAGCTCAATCCTTGCATCAAAACCCCTTATGCATTACTCTCGAGTTACCTACAAGAAAACACATTCTCAGTCCAAAATTATCAACAAAATCTTAAACCAATTTAAACATGGAATCCAATCTCAACTATCAAACTAATATCTCGCTTGTCATGGAAAAAAATAAAAGAAAAAAACTCAGAAACTCCAAAAGGGAAGGCAGTGCAGATTTTATTCAACTCATTTTTGCATTTGTATTGAATTCATAAAATATAGTAGGCACAGTTGACAAACCGTGGGCTCCGACCAACCCACAGGCCACAAGCTAAACCATGGATTTGGCACTTTCAAGTTCCACTCCACAACATCCCAATAACTCAAACCACACACCATTTCAAGTTCCACTCCACATCCCAATAAGCTAGCCTCCCAACTTTAATTCATACTAGCATGGATCTGCCTTCTTGTTTGATATCATAAGCAAATTAACATTATTTTAGGTACATGTAAAATAAGCTATGCATATTTAATCTCTCCTATTCTACAACATATTTCATTTTAACTAAAAGTTGACTAAAGATCCTATGCAGCTAGTTAGGCTTGTTCGTACCTTAGGAGGGCTAAAACATTAATGAAGGATAGTTCCCATTAATTCCAGAGTACAGACCTCTCCTAGCTAGTGTTTTATTTATGCACCTTCTAATTAATCTTTTACAAAAGAAAAAAAATTTCAATCTTAAGCTTTTTACAGATTATTAGAACACCTTGTTAGAAATTTCTGCAAACTACAGGTAGTGAACTCCAAATTTATTTTACTCGAAGATTATAACGATGCACAATGACAATGTGATTTCCAGGAAGTCACGCATAGAAAGTACAACTCGTTAGAGAACCATCATTAATCAACAGCACATTATGTGCAGGGAACTTAATAAAAAAACAAGAGTCGATTATCCCAGCAGAAAATAAAAACTCATTAAGAAAAAGTGAAAAATAAGAAAATAAAACAATATTAATTAAACATACCTAGTCATAATTAATATAGTCTAGTACGCATTCCGCCCATTCGGATCGCACTTCATCAATTTCTTCATTAGAGTAAACTATTTTCATGAACTGTGAACAAACTCAAATTATATTAGTAAAAAAAACAATAATGAAGAAGAAACATGATATAAACACACTTATTTGAGAAGATTGAGAATATGTCAAATATACTATTGAGGAAAGTGAATCCTTATCACTGGCAGCATTTCCTTCAACAATTTCTTTCATAAACCTCATCAAATAATACCCACACTGTTTTGCATCTGGTTGGCGAGGACCCTATATTATCAAAAAATTGTCAATGATTAATACATGTATAAATATTTGTCAATTTATCGCAGATAAACATATATAAGAAATACCTTTATCGCTTTCCATGTAGGATTTTTTTTCCCTTTCCTCTCCTTGTTCGAATTAAACAATCTCAAGCTCCTTCATATAGCAACAAGATTCGACATGAGTTTTCCATTGGCTAAATTAAATTCTTAATTAAGAAAAGAATATATACTCACATATCCACTACATATTTTCAGTCCTCATAGCAATTGCGATGCTTAAGTGAATCCAACAAATAAACTACCTCCACATAAGGATCGATGACAGTTAGAATCCAATGAAAACTATAGGCACAAAACAGATAGTCAATTAACACGTTTCGCAAAATTGTTGAAAAAAATCAATTATAAGTGATATTGTATTTCTGATTTACCCAACATTGTATGGCACCAAAACTAATTGATTTCTTGCTGCACCACTTAGCCTATCTGCCAAAAAACTTGCCCAGCTATTCAAGTGTTCAATTTTTTCATTTTTATCAAGTTTGGATACATATGGCATGACTGGGATGGTGTGTGGATTCATAAATCTAAATTTTTCGACCTTGTTATCTTTTTTCATCTTTTTGAAGAGAATCCTGCCATTTGAACAGAAAAATGTTACCAGATTAATGAATTTTATACAAAATATATGCTAAACAATTCAAAGAAAAAAGTTAAATTTAATCGAAAACTTACCACATGTAAAAAACTATACAATGGCAGATATTGGCTCCAACAGATAAAAAGGTGTGATATCTTCAAGGTCCACAAGTAGTTCGTTCTCATCGTCAAATAAATCATGATCAAGAAACATTGATATATGTTTTCCAGGTATTTCCAGCCAACGCTTAGCATAACAGTACAAAATATGCAATGATCTCGGCACATTGGATGGCAAAACAGCATTACTTTTTTTCTCAACAATTTTATTTCTTTGAGGCTTCTGAAAATCGCACATGTAAAAAAGGATGGATACGCCCTAAAACTGAACATATTACAACTCTGAAAAAATCTTATATATTAACTAACCCGAACCAACATTTTTACCTCATCTTTCATCACTACCAAGTGTGCAGGACAAGCCACATGGGTTCCTATAGCATCACCAACAGTATCACATTCCTTTGGTATTGGAAATGGCAACAGTGCTGATTTCTCCACAGCCTCATCAACGGAGATGCGCATGCAATTCATGGGTAATGGAGCACCATGAAGTAACTTTCCATCCCCATTGACATCAACAATTGTACCATAGGCAACAACATTGGTCTTAGAAACCAATGTCAAAGCAACCGGCTTATCCTAGAAGACAATCAATCATGTTATAAATTGATGCAACTTATTCTTGCAATAATATCAAGTAATGTAACCACAATTAAACAAACATATACCTGAAGATACTCATCCTTGCTCAAAACTTTCATGTCATCATCAATCAAAGTTTCATAATTTGGGACACTCTTTTCTGTTTTGATCTTATCTACACTCATGGGAGGTAACCTCACTGAGCAACTTCCTTTTTCATCAACCTCAATGTCGCATGCACCTTTTCTGAACATTTCTTCAAGTTTCTGTATGCGTGCATCTTGCTCTGCCATGCGTGCATTTTGTTCTACCATGCGTGCATCTTGCTCTACCATGCGTGCTTCTTGTTCAGAAATTAGCATCTTTGCCTCTAGCAATTCCTTTTGATGACGAACGATTAATTGACCTCCAACATTAAAGTAGATTGTTGGAGTGATATGACCTCCAACAGCCCTCACACGCCCAGCATGTTCTTCTGAATCGAGTGCATTTGTAAGGATATCTTTCTTTGCCCCTTCAAAGTTAAACTTCTCCTCTCGTTTTTTTTGCACATAATCATCCTGTAATCACCAAACATACAAAATAATTACTAAATCAGTTTTAATAAATAACAAAGTATTGATTATCATGTATTGATTGCATACAATCTTTTGTACTGCCATTCTCAGATCATCCCCTTCAAATTCACCCTCCTTGTTGACCCGTCCTCCCTTCCAAATAAGATCTCGATTTATCTCATCGTCATCACATAATTCAGATGCCTATAAACAAGGAGCAATCTTAGAATACAGATTTTGGAACATAAATTCCAGCACATAAATAAATGGACAACGCAGGAGACACTTCTTCAGCCGGTTGGACAGCTTTATTAATGTGATATTCATAACAAGAATGTACATAACACCTTCAATTAGGTTGAAATACAGAATGGGTGTTGAATTATTGGACAACAATATGTGCCTAAAATCATGCGCAACATGCCATCCATAAGGAAATCTGATTTCCAAATATTAAACTAGTAGTTTCAAAAATATATTAATGTGCAATATTAACCAGCAGCTTCAATATACTTACAATTTCATCAGCAAAACGTGCATATCCTTTACGGGAATGTCGATGAGGGTATACGTTCTGCCTTCTTCTCTTCTTTTGCTCATCACTTTCTTTCTAGTTAATTGAACATTTCACATACGTATCAGATTTCAAAAGAACTAATGATATTGTAATTGACTTATTTGTAAAAGACAAATTATGAATCTTACCATGAAGTCGTCAGTCATGCGGCTGATTACGAAAGAACTCCAGTCATCTCGTGTAATACCATAACCAATCGGTGGATCTTTCAACTCATCTGGTTTATCCATCTTGCTGAAAATGAACTTTTGAGTGAGAAAAGCTTTATATTGACGCCATTTATTATTTGCTGAACTTAGACATCCCTTCTTCCAGCTTTGGTCAATATTGTACGTCAGCTGTAGAAAATTATTAAAAAAAACAGCACATTCAATATATCGTAACCATTTGAGAGCTAATTGAAATTGTGTAAGCATTATAACTTACATTCACCGATTCCCATATTAACTCTTTAACATCATTTGGAACCTGCTTCCAGGTCTTGTAGCTTATCTTAATCTTCTCTCGAACGAGCACGCCGATATAACTTTGCATTTCACCCGCAAATTCTCCAATTGGCTGTCCAATCTTGTTGAACTTTACATCCTTCCTAATTCCATGAACCCTTTGCCTAACAAGCTTATCCAAACGTGTACGACCTCTACATGTCCTTGTTGATTCGGTCTCTGTAGATTCAATTACTGTTTGACCCTCACAACTATTGTTAGTCGCAGAATATGCAGTACTATTTCCTTTAGCCTTATCAATCCTCCGTAATATATTGCTCTTCTCAACCGTTTCATCAACTTGATACCCTATAGGAAGCTTTCCACGAGCTGCCATAGTGTCATCAAAGAAATGAGGAGATTATTGAATGCCGAAACCTTGTCAAGATCCTCAATGACCCAATTCCTGCAAAAAAAAAAATAGACAACTTGTTAGGCATGAATATTGGTGACGCTGCTGATAATCATTATGCACAGATGAAATTAGAAGACAATGGTGAATTGGGTTATTCAAATCTCTACGCATTTTATGTCCTAAGCAATTAACAATAAGATAAAGATTTATGAAGGGGACCATAGATACGCAATATTATAAAATTTCTATTTGGGACATTAAATATTAAACAAAAAGGCAGAGTAGTGTATATATATATATCAACATCTAAAGACAAAAACAACATTGGTAGTATAAAAAAAATATTACATTTAATTATTTTCAACCCAAGTCCCATCACAATCTTCACGAACGCACGGTGGTTCATTCTCATCTGTTCCGTCATCATCCAATGATTTCATTGATACAAACCCTCTTGTAGAACACTGGTAGTGGATTGACTCATTTTCCAACTCATCACAATTCATGTATTCAATGTAATCCTTAGTAGGAGTGGAAGTACAACATGCCATGTAGGATCTTGAGGATCTTCAATGTAAAATACCTGCTTTGCTTGACTGCCCAATATAAAAGAGTCAGACTTGAATCCAATCACTAGTCTTATTGCTAAAGTTAAAATGAGATCACCCCCTATCTGCACTTATTGTTGTAAAACTGGACATATTAGACCTTAGTGTAGATCATTAAGAAATCATTATAATAAAAGAAGTTATTTGAAATGGGTTCCTAAATATTCATCAATAATTATGAGGTGACATTATGAAAACATGATCTGAGGGAGTTCTTCACAGACCGGTTTAAACTGCCTTGACTTGCGACTTGTCTCCCTGATGAACGTTGCTCTGTCTAAGGAGATAGGTTTTTAAAGAGGCCTTAGCCCTACCTACCTTTCATGGGAGCACTCTTAGAAAGTGTTGATTATGTTACTAAGTAATTATTGATCTTCATTTCTAACATAATTGGACCCAAAAATAACTAAAGGGTACAAAAAATTTATATTGTAGGGACAAAAAAGAAGTATGCCTCCAAGAATATGGTATCTCGACAGTGGATGCTCCAGACACATGACGGGAAACAAGGAGCTGCTTCAATCAATCAAACCAAAGGAAAAAAGAATTGTCACTTTTGGGGACAACAACAAAGGATTCATTAAAGGCATCAGATCAATATGTATATCTAACTCTTGTCTGATTGATGATGTACTCCTAGTGAAAGGGCTTAAACATAACCTACTAAGTATAAGTCAATTGTGTGATAGAGGTTATGAAGTCAAATTCACTCCCCAACACTGCACTGTATCACTCACAAGTGACACATCCAAAAATTTCAAAGGATATAGAAGTGAGAATGTTTACAAGGTTTCTTTGAACAAATTATCCTTTTCAAATGTAAAAAGCCTTGTATAGTTAAATGTTGATGACAACCATCTTTGGCACGGATGATTAGGTCAGGGATAACAAACTAATACCTTCAAGAAATTTTATTACGTGAGAATAAAATGAAAATAAAGCCTCCAACTTACCTGTACCTCCAACCGTCCCGCAGTTTCATTAATTATCATGATATCAAACTAATACCTCCAAAAGTTTGATTACATGAGAATTAAAATGGAAATAAAGCCTCCAACTTACCTGTACGGAAATACTTCCAATCCTCCAATAGCTTGATTACAACATTTTGATTACAAACTAATACCTCTAACAATTGATTACTCATTGATTAATTGGAGATACTTAATATTCTCCACAATTTTGAATCTCAATAAAACAAAAGGTCTACTTATTTTGGTTTTTAATGCAATAACGGCTCAGTTTGTAGTTTCATTGAAATATTGAACACGTCGATTACATCGCACTAAGTGAATAGAAAGTATAACAACTTTGCATACACTAAAGGAAGTATTTACTATCCCATACATTCAGGTTAAGGTAGCAAGGGAAATCATAAGAAGAGATGGAGTGCATAATGTACATATTTGCAGAAGGGGAAAAAAGTGCAATCAATTATGTTACGTCTTAAACACATACAAATCTCGTATTGTGAGATTAATGTTTTTAATGCATTAACAAGTCTCAAAAATTATGTTTTGATGATTACAAAACTAGGTTAAGTGTTACTAATTATTTAAATTGAGAAAATGCAGATATTAATTTTTCGTGTTAGAAAATACCGAATAATCGAAGATCAAAATTGATGGATTAAAATTGAAGAACAAATCAAGAGTAAAAATTTTCGAATTACAGAGTTCGGATGGTCTGAAGCCCTGTTCGGATGGTCCGAAGTATTTCCAAACTATTTTATTGTTTGGAACCAGTTCGGATGCTACGAATAAGCAGTTCGGGCGATCTGAAGACCCGATCGGACGTTTTGATCTCTTTACGACGATTGACAAGATTTGTCCGGAGACTTTGCTCGACAAAGGATTTAATGCAGCCGATCGGACGGTCCGATCTTAAGTTCGGATGATCCGAACAGTGCCACAACCGTAAAAATTTGAATTTGAATCAGTACAGTTCGCAAGCTCCGGAGACAGGATCGAATGATCTGATATCACCCGTTTCAGCACTATAAATAGAGGCATTCCGAGGCCAAATGAAGACACAACTCAAACATTCATCCTCTCATCCTCTAAAGCACCATTTGAGCGATTCTTCAAGCATTCTAAGCCTATTTCAAAATCCCTCAATATATATTTGTGTATCGAGTTGTATAATTTCTTGAAAAATTGTAGTTGTGTATACTCGAGTGTGAAGCCGAGTTTATCGGGTTTTTGTGGCTATCCTTGGAGCCCTTAAGGCCAAGTGTGTTGAGTTGTTGTAAGGCTATCCTTGGAGCCCTCAAGGCCAAGAGACGTGGTGATCGTGTTTTCGTTTTATCGGTTACTTGGAGCCATCAAAGCCAATATGAAGTGCTAGTGATACCTTGGTTATTCGACCTTAACCAAGAAGGAGAGACGTAGACGATTTATCATCGAACTTCCATAAACATATTCTCTCATATTTATCGCTTTATTTACTTTCTGTCATTTACTTACCGCATTTATTTTAATTTCCCTAAGTCTTCCGCTTGCGTTTTTACAAAATTATTTTAAATTTCTAAATTTGCCAATAGAACCTAATTCGCCCCCCCATTAGGTTCTAAAAAGTTGTATCAGAGCCCACTTTTTTTTTTATTTTTCAAAAGGCTCTATGGCAAATCTAGCGAGTGATTATGCTCGAGGGCAATTTACCAATCGTCCTCCTCTTTTCAATGGCATAAATTACGTGTGAGGCCTCGATTCTAATCATCTAATCAAGAATTAATCCTGTCGATAATCAATCAAGAGTCAAGTTGGAAACCCAAATTAAAAAAAAATTAATTGCAGGTGAACAGTGCTCGCTCGATCGGTAAAATCTTACCGATCGAGCGGCCGAAAATAATCAAAGTTCTGCCCAGAATTTTAAGGCCCCCGCTCGATCGGTAATATCTTACGGATCGAGCGGATACAAAAATGCCCATTTTTTGATTCTGCACAGGTATGCTCTGAACCAAAAAATCAGAGTTTCTCTCATACAAATTCAACTCCAAAGTACAACAATTCAAAAGCATAACTCACTCCAACGACATGCATAATTCAATACAAATGTAGTTATAGAGTTATACAATATACGAACTAAAAGAACATACTCCATCTCTAAGTTCTCAATACAATACAAATACATGTTCGAATACAAGAGTTAAACTTCTAACAACAACGAGCCCTCACTTCTATCATCTCAACACCTAGCCATGCGATCTCTGACTCGGTCCTGCCCCACCTGTTTCCAAGCACACACACAATGATAAGACAACAGCCGGATAAACCGGTGAGAATAACTCCCAGTATAAGAGACAAACATGCTATATCAAATAACCATCTCAAGTAATGATATAAACAACTTTCACATAATCAAATGAAAGTGCAATGAATGCATTACTTCAAATCTCTAGATTATCAAGCTCAGATAATCAAAATGCATCTCATCTTTTCTTTTCTTCGGTTGGGATCCCGAGGATAAAATATCACAACGATCACACCGAACTCCCATTTCGAGGCGGATTATGTATATTTCAATCCTCTAGACTCCGGAGCATTATAGAGAGTTAAATCTTGCAATTGTAGTAATTCGCCTACAAAGCCACTCAACTATAATTCCCAGAACGTCTAATTCAAAATGAAATAATCATTTGGCTCAATATGAATGCACGTGAATTTTAATACATTCAATCAATAAACTCAATTAGTTCACATAAACATTCAAGTATGTGATTTTTCGAGGACACTCGAATCAATCCGGATTCTAGTTAATCATCCTATTCTTTCCAATATCGTCTTATACCTTCTCGTTGATTCACAATCTTCAATCGTCTTCGATCTTTAAAACAATCCAAAGCTGCAACCTCGCAACTCCACTAGCTTCAATTCAATCTATAAAAGAATCCACAAAGATCAATTTCGACAATCCAAACTCCAATCAAACACGGTTCGATCAAATCGACGAAACGATA
The DNA here is from genome assembly GCF_033568475.1 of Henckelia pumila. Classification (NCBI taxonomy): domain Eukaryota; kingdom Viridiplantae; phylum Streptophyta; class Magnoliopsida; order Lamiales; family Gesneriaceae; genus Henckelia; species Henckelia pumila. The sequence continues at coordinate 4,147,912 of NC_133122.1, forward strand.
TTCAAAACTCAAAATGACGGCATAACGACTATATTCTGATCAACAGAAAACACAGACAACATAATATCGATCCAATAAAGTCATATCAAACATCAATCATCCAATACAACTCAAATCCAACAAATCCAAAACTGAAAATCTCAAAAATCATCAATAAAATCATAACAATTCCGAACGACGTTCTATCTCCGATCCGACAGAGAATAAACACTACCAAGTAGTTCAAGAACAACGTCCCTGATTATCGTTCGATTCTATCAACTTCCAAAAAATCAAACTTCAAATAAATAAGAGAAACTTAATTCAGAACGGAGCTCTCTCAGCCGTGATCGTTAATATAACTTCAAAAATAATTCCTATCGGAAGGATCGAGTCAAAACCGAACTTTCAGAAGCTTGAAAAGCTTTTCCCACGCCTTCAATGGAGGAACACGGCAAGGAGGAAGAAGATTGAATGATAAAAAAAAAAAGTTAAGTCATGCTTATATATATGTTAAAGTCCAATTTTGCATTTTAGTCCCTGAAAATCCAAAAATTGCAAAATGGTCCTTGATATAAATCAAAACGGCACTCGAGTAATTAAATCTTCGGTTATCTAAAATAAACTCATTTAAGACAAATTCGAGACGTTAAAATTCTCCCCTCTAAGAATAGATTTCGTCCTCGAAATCAAATCAAATCAATCAAATAAGATTAGAATAAAGAATTTGTAGCACCTAAAATCCAATCTACTAAATTGCGTGAATTAAATTAAATAAATATTATGATTAATATTTTTAAGTTTTATTGAGTTAAATTCTTTATGTGAATTATGTGTTAATAAAATATTAATTATTTATTCAAATGATTCTTTTGTACTAACTATTTAATTAATGTTTTAATTGTTTAAGTTTATTTATTTAAATAATTTTATTGCGTAATTTACTTGTTTTAAAGATTTTTAAGATTTAAGATTTGTTTATTTAAGTAATTTTTAAACGTTTAATATTTTCCTATTTAAATTATTTGAATTGTCCAGTTTATTTATTTAAAATAATTAAAGTTTATCGATTAGTTATTTCATTTATTTTAAATGTCTAGCTTATTTATTTAAATATTTTTTATCTGTCCAAATCATTTTAAAAGGTTTCTTATACCGCTTGTGTTATTATTTAAATTATTTTTAAACGTTCGTTTAGTTTGTTTAAATTATTTTCTAATCGCTCTGTTATTATTTAAATATTGCATTAATCCCAGTGACATCAAAATATTATAAGTGTTGATTTTTAATTCCTAAGATAGTGCCTAAATTCATTTTTTTTATATTTATACATTTAATTTCTTGAATTTAAATTGCTTAAGTTTCTTTTAAAGTTATAGTTGCTCAATTTATTAAGTTATTTATCTTGAGATACTTGAGTTAGTAATTTCCAGTTTCGGCAAGCGACGATGGTGGACTTTGGCGATAAGTTTCCAAGATTTTTATTTCTAAAATTTTGAAGTGAGAGAAATGAGGAGTTTAGACTAGAAGTTTGATTTTTGAGTTTTCGGGCATAAAAAACCACTTTTATCATTTTCTTGAGTTTATTCTTTAACTTTTTCAAAAGTTAGGATTTTATTAAATCCGAATTAGTAAAAACCTAATTTAAATACCTTGACTTGGAATTTTTAAATTTAAGTATTTTAAAGGTGCAAAGTTGTTGAGGTAAAGTTGTAATACTTAGACTAGCACTTTTACAAGTGTAGTAGCACTTTTAAAATACACCTACACACTACACACTAAAACTTTTAACCTAAAATAAATCATTTGTTTCAAACCCTAGCCCCATTTTTCATGAAGGAGCCCCCACCCCCCACCCCCTGTCATTTCTTTGTTTCCCATTGGCCACCACTCCCCTTCATCTTTCCGGCCGCCGTCGCCGGAGGACCACCTTGGAAGGTCCACCTTGGTGTTGGTTTGAAGTTTCAGCCCTCATTCCCTCTTGATTTTGTTTTTTTTTTTTTTTGTAGCAAAGGTTGAAGGCAAATATAAGCTTTTCTTGGGCTCTCAATCAAGCTATCTATGTTCTTGTGCCTATTGTTTCATTTAATTTTCAAAATGCTTAAGACTTTCAGCATGTTAGGTTCGATTTTTTCATACTTTTCAGCATAGTGATATGTTATTTTCGAAAATTGGTGTATGCATTAAGTTTAAGGGGTTACATGGTGATTGTGATTGGAAATTTGAGGTGTTTTGATTGCTGGTAGCGCTTATCGTGTCACGCCCAAATTACCCGACTCAATCAGATAAATAAAAACATGCAGTAGTGTGAGTAGGGATCGTTCCCATGAGAAAAAGGGAAATTTAAAAATGTTCTTTAAAATTAAAAAGGGGATTTTGAATTAAGATTAACCACTAAAAATTCAAAAACAATTTATAATAAAATTCTATAACTGTCAAGTAAGATTAAAAATTAAACTGAAGAAATCAATAAGAAACAAGACTTGGTATCGGTCGACTACACCCTTGATATTATTTATTCAATCATTGATCACCTGAAAATAATTAATCCTATCAAATATTCACAATTGGAAATTTAATTCCTGTTTCACCTTAATTTTAGTTAACTAGACACAAGCGTTCTAAGCTAACCCTTACCCCATAAATTAACCCAATACAAGCGATTAGACTTAAATCCACGGTAGCATTCAAACTAGCAAAACTGATAAACCTAGACAACACATACACAAGCGGATGTATTTAGCCTAGTCAATTGTTATTCCTATAATTTAATAAACTCACAAGCGGACGATTATTAATTGTAGTTGCTTCACAAATCAGATAATTCAAACAATTACGGATTTGAATTCCAATTTAGCATTCGATTGTATAATGAAATCCTAAGATGTCCAATCTAAAAAATCTAATACACAAACATATCAATCAATTTAGAATAACTCTTGATACTTGATAAAAATCAAACATTGAAAATCAAAATCTCATGAATTAATAAATCAAAGGCTTCGTCTCCCTCAACCAAGTACTAGAGTTTAGCCAACAATACTCATGAATTTTCTACAAAAATTCATGAGAGAAAATAAAATTAAGAAAAGATAGATGAAAACCTAGCCTTCAGAGAGAGTTCTTCCCGTTCTAAGCGTGTAGAATCCTCTAAATATCTCTCCAAAACAGAATTAAAAGTCTAATAAAAGTCTAGAGCCTTAATTAAAAGAGTTTCCAAAATTACAAATTTCTTCCCGCAACAGACCCGCACGCTCGATCCTGGAATAATGCGCGATCGAGCGCGCGATACTGGGCAACTTTCTGCTTTGAAAATTCCTTGGGCGCGCTTGATCCAGGAAGAATGTACGATCGAGCGGGCGAGTTGAGGCAGCCTACTGTCTTGAAAATCTCATGACCGCGCTCGATCTGGAAAAATGCCAGGATCGAGTGCATGCTTCTGTGATGAAAAATATGCTCTGCTGCTTTCTTTGGACGCATGGACGCACTTAGATTTCTTTAATCAAAACATGGTAATTCCTACACAATAAATAAAAACTAAGTTAAGAAGCTCAATGCATGACATAAAATAAAAATAGAATAAAACATGAACAATGACACAAAATGAATGAAAAACACTTAACAAAATGACACTAAAAATGCAAACAAAATAATACTATCAAATTCCCCCACACTTGAACCTTGCTCGCCCTCGAGCAAGTTATACAAAAGAAAATATGTAAAAAGAATCAAGAAATACTACGGAGCACTGGCCTCAGTTCATCTTTCAAAATTTTCACATCCATCCATCCAACTCACATTGTTTTGAAAATTTTAAAACCAGACTGATTTCACCTCACAAACTTATAAATCCCGCAACTCTAGTTCAAAACACTCGCCTCCAAATCCAATTCACACATTCATAGATCATGAGGACTTTTCATGGTTTCACAGGATTACAATGAATAGAAATCAAATCAACACACTCACAATCGGTTAAACACAAAGAAATCTAGTGTGTGCATGTTTTGATCAAAAATTATACTCATGAATAGTGTCAATCGACAGTCCATAGGAAAAATTCTCGCAACCCTCTCCACTAGTATATTGGGCGATTGTGACTCGGTCAATAGGTCTTAATTGGCTTATAATGTAGGCTTGGCTTATAGCAACAATAAAGGAAAATAATTCAAAGAGGGAGTAAATTATGTCTATCTTTAGATTTCACTCCTTTTCATTCAGTTTTCACACCGCTTTTCACTTCATTGATCTTCATTTTTTCTTTTCTAATGCTTTTCACCATTAAATTTTCCTTCTTTTTCACCACTTTTTTCATCATTTTTTTTCCATCTCCTTTTCACTACTATTTTTTTCTTTTCTTTCAAGCTATCATCACACCATTCCATATTAACCATTCAACGCAGGAGCATAAAATAATTTTAACATTCAACTCACTCCCTTAAAGGTAGGAAACAGTGTTTAGGCTATGGGTAGTAGTTGTAGGACCTTGAAATAATGCCGAATGGGGGTTTACCACACGTTTGCATGCATGCCATTCGTTTTTCAATCAGGCTCAAACAAGGTACTAGGGATAGTTAATAAAGTGGGTGGCTTGAAAAGCTCAAACGAATTTAGAAAAATTGCCTACATCACTCCTAAGTCACAGTTTACCCGTATTTCACATCGAGGGGTGTTTGAAAAAGTTCTAGACATGTCTCAATTCACAATCAACTCATAAAAATATTAATCAGTGCAGAAAATAGAAATCATCAACCGTAAACGATGATTTTGCACAAAATTCAGAAATATGCACCTCATGTGCTCATATATATGCGAAAGCTCAAAGGGCATCTAAGGACAAAAGATTCAAGAAAATTTAGGCCCAAATAATCCAAACAATGCCTCAATCCTATCCATGTTTGTATGTTTCAAAATTAAGATTTGAGTATAATTCACAGAGTATGTAGGAGTTCATTCGTCTGCTGAGTTCCATCAGTGCAAAAAGTTGTGAGATAGACATGGAATTCACAAACAATGCTTCATCATTGGCCAGGCTACTCGTTTCTTTTTTAACTCAATACAAAATGAAATAGAATGCTAAAATCCTAAAATGAACTAAATGCAACAATGCAACAAAAACAACAATGCAATGAAATGCAATGCATGAATGCACCCCCCCACACTTAAACGAAACATTGTCCTCAATGATTGAGAACTAAACTATACAAAAGCACACAACAAAACTAGTAGCAATAAAAAAAACAAACAAACAAAATGATGCAATGCAAAAAGTAAAAAGAAAACTCCCCAGATCTATGGATTGGCGTCCGCCCCGTCCTCATCATGCTCTAGCGGTGGCACTGGGTTTACCCAAGGAAACTCAAAAGGTGGCGGGAAAGGAACAACTGGTGGGAGCGTGGTGGGATCAATCCCTAGCCTCTCGGAGATGCCACGAGATATGTAGTCCAACACCTGAAAATTTGCAGCCGTGGCCGAGCTGAAGGTATTCTGGTGTTGAGTAAAGGCGGCCATCTCTTGAACAGTAACTGTAGTAGGGCGGCGCTGAGGTGGAATAGGACGCACCGGATCGTGGACCGCCACAAACTGGTCATCCACCACAAATTGGTTCCGCCTATAAGCCCTCATGGCATCAACAGCTGCTTGGTCAATGGGTCGCATCTGCTGCAACCATTCCTCGTCCGCTCTAGCTTGCACACCAGCTCGCATGCATAACTGTGTAATGATCATGGGAAAGAAAAGACCGGCTATCCTAGAAGTGATCGACTGACGTATCTGATCATGAATAACTCGACCCACATTAACTGGGAATCCAACATCGAGAGCATATAGCAACACAACACGCTCAACATGCACTTCACTCGTGTGTGAGATTGGCATCAGATGGCGGCACAGGAATGTGTACCAGGTAGCCGGACCCACAAAAAGATATTTCTCTTTGAAGCATTTGAAAGTGATCGGATCCAACCAAGCAGCCCCGATAAAGCACACCTGATAAAGGATTTCATGGACATCCGGGTAAAGGGTCGCGCTTTGGAATATGCTGTCATCGACATCTGGTGTCTCTAGCATGGCATTCAAATCAGAAGCTACGTAGGAAACTAAAGTTCCCCGGACAAAGGCCTTGCCATCCGTCCGCTCCGCAGCATTAGCATAGAACTCCCTAACAAGAGGGACGATTGCTAGAGCGGGTTGCCTACAGAACGTTCCCTACCCACGTGCCAATACTTGAACCGCCACTTCGTTTTCATTCGCATCTAGATCAAAACCCCTCTCAGTAATAGGGGAGCGATGATTCTTGGCATGGTCATAGCAATCCCGGGCCGCTTGATAGACAAAACGGCCGGCAAGGTTTAAGGATGCGGTTGCAGCTCGTGTACCTTGGCGAGAAGATTCGCCTCTCTCTGTAGTGCGTTTTGGACCCATGAGCACCCAAAAAATTGCAAGAATTGGTGGATGAGGCAATTCGTCGAATACCTTGTGGACACCAACAATTTCGGCTTTTCTAGCAAAATATGGTCGTGGAGAAGTAGAGAGGAGGGAATAAATGAAGATTCCAAGCCTTGAATGATCCTGTAATAGATTGATAACAAATTGTGAACAATTATGAAATTTCGAAAATTTGGGGAAAAAAGGGTTCTAAGGGCCGAGGGAAATTTTGAAAGGGGGAGTGGGGGAAAAGAGCATAAAAATGCACAGAAATAAGGCGAGATGAGGGGCGCGCTCGATCCTAGAAATATACTCGATCGAGCGCGCCTCTTAAATATGCGGACAGTAACTTTGGTAAAATTGCGCGCTCGATCCGGTGAAATGCCAGGATCGAGCGCGCCTCTTAAATACTTGGGGCAGTGCGTCGGGTTTTCTGCGCGCTCGATCCAAGGAATGTCAGGATCGAGCGCGCCTTTAAAAATTACTTTTTTAATTTTCCAAAAATTTTCCGAAAATCAATTTAAAAACAAAATTCAACAAAACAAAAAAAAATTAAAATGAAGCAAAAACAAAAACTAAAAAGGAATAGAAATACTGGGTTGCCTCCCAGTCAGCGCCTTTGTTTACGGTCATTGGCTCGACTGAATGATGTAGTTCATTATGATGGTTTAAACTTTGTTCCTTTGTCCACCTTCACCCACTTAAGAAATTTTCCAGTTAATGTCCCATGCTTTTTTTGCTTCGATTTCTTGGGGATTCTTTTTGCACGGTCAGGAGGACGTTTTGTCTCAATTTTAGGTACCTGCATATCAGAGAGAAAAATTTCAGTAGTAGAAATTTCAGCAGGCGTTGCAATAGTCTCCTTAACCTTATCACCATTCACAACCTTATCGTGTTCTTGCAACAAGTTATTAATGATATCAAGATTATTAACAATACTTTCACAATCAGGAATTCGCAAGTTATCAAAAATATAAAACTTAACAATCTCCCTGAGTCCTTGCATTTTGTAGGTGTTGGAAAACTGTGTTCAGATCAATTAAGAATTGATACCCGATGCAGCGGAAGTTTTAAAAATTTTATTTTTATTATATGGTACGATTCCATATATGGGCATCAAAACTTTTACGATTAAATTTGTTCAAGTAAAAATAAAATCACAATTAAATTTTTACCTCGTCAAGCAAAGGTTGATCGTGGACTCCAACAGAATTTAATCTGCTCTTCTTGTAAATCCCGGGAACCGATGACAGTCACGATCTAACTCCGAAATTAGGTCCACGAATGAAAAACAGAAACCCTCTGATTGACTGCACTAGAAATCAATCAGATGTTTTACATAGAGAATAAACAGATATGATCTGTTAATTCGATTTGTAATTTTTCACAAAAATCACAAGTCGAATTTTCTCCAAAAGGGACAGAGAAATTTTTGAAAAATCCTCTTGAATAGCATAGAGTGAATTTCGAAAATTGCAGTATTCAATGTATGTAATTTTTGAACCCAACACCTCTATTTGTAGATAATTTCTAGTTATAATTGTATCAGGACTCTAACTCCTTAAAGCCCACAATCCATAACTTAAGCCCAACAAGCCAAGCCTGTTGTTATAGAAATTAATATAAAATTCATCGTGACTCCGATTGATAAACTGATTTCACCAATGTGCACAGAAACCATTTCTGCATCTTTTAGAGTCAAGATAATTTTTCTGAATCCGAATTCAGTGATTTCCAAAAATGTCCCTCTCTATGTCATTTTAGAAAATCCCACTCCCTTTAGTTAAGAAGTCCAACTTCTCTTTCATTAAATTTAACTCTTTAAATTTAACTATCTCTACGGGATTTTAGTAATCCATTACTTGTGTAACCCTCAATGGTTCAGGAATACAGCTAGCCGTGGGCTCTCAACTCCTTGTGACTCGAAACAACCAATTTCTGTCTTACCCATCGAATCATGGTAAGAGCGCCTAGCAACATCGCCCCATGATTCCCTAGGTATTACTGATAGTGCCTGCGAGAACCAGTTTGATTTTGGTTAGCGTACAGTTCGAATCCCTTCATCCATATATCCCGATCTAATGAACAACCATTGGTATAATCGAGAGTCGTTCGAGATTCGATAAATAAAAGAAAAACAATCGCA